>NC_142647.1:40921590-41224621 GCF_053813885.1 Theobroma cacao
TCAAATAATATCTTGAAATTATAATTTTTTTTTATTTTGTAGATATATTATTTGATTATTTGATTTTTGTATTTAACTTTATATGGTTTGTGGATGCTTATATTTAGTTTTGATCAATAAATAGAAAATTGTCATATTGTCAGTTACTGAACTTGATAATTTGCTATGTAAGATAATATTTTATTTAATTCTAATATTTTAATTTATGCTAATGAGTAGTAATTTTTAATAAGTTTTATAATTTTAGATAAATAAGCGAGGGAAAGATATTTTAAAAGAAAAGCAATTGTCTCACAAGACTCAGATTCGGGGCAATAACAATAAAATTCTACTAATGATGGTACTCACCAATATTCTTCTAAGTAAAGTTATGTTGAATTTGATTTAAGTGCTCTCTTAGCAGATCCTAGATCAAGGAAAAAAATTTCTAAGCATCATCCTAATGACACCATTTAGAAAAATTCCTAGGTTCGCCTCTGGTCTCAAAATAGAAACTATGAAAGGTATGCCTATTTGGGCTTAGTTGATGACAACGAACTAATATAGGATGATGATATGAAAATGTACAAGGTAAGTTGAGTACTTCAGCATTAGGAAATTCATCAAAGAAGGCTACATTTACTATTGCTCTATCTAATCTTTCCCGTATGTAAGCTAAACCATCACATTTACACCAAGTAAATTTCAAACTAGAAGCACCCAAATCAAATAAGTTACAATGACTATTATAGTTATTAAACTGATTACAATGAGACAAATTCACACCCCTACGACCTTTCTTTTCATCTGATGATATTACTTGGTTAAAATCTCCCATTACTAACTATGGTAAATTGTGTTAAGTACTAGCCCAATTGAGAGATTGCCAAAATCTTTTCCTTTCCTCCATCTCTAGGCCTCCATAAGAAGCCGTTAACAACCATTGCTTATTTTGAAAATTAATCATAGTATGAATTAGTTGAGAAGATAAAGCAAGCACCTCTATTTCCATAATAGCTTAATTCCATAGAAGCCAAATTTCTCTGAAGAAACCATAGGCTTTTACCTGAAAAAATTTGGGAAACCAATAAGATGACAAATCGTGTTCACTTTTAAGCCAAATATTCTTGGTTTTAAAATAATCATCAAATGCAAATTGTAAATCCTTATCAAATTCTTGACAATGTAATACATCTTCGACCGCATGTCACGAACTATGCTCTTTCACCTAAGTATGCGATACTCCGTGCAACGCTTGAGTGGATGCTTCCACGCCAACTAGCCAATACTCGGTTATATCTAATTAAACATCAATAATAGTAACAAATCAGACTAAGACTATGCACATCAAAATCATAGGGCATATCGAATGCCATATATGCAACAATTAAGCCACAAAAAGGAAAAATGCTTTATTAATATAAAAATAAGTACAAAAGGACCAAGACACGCCATTGTTGGGCCGTAGGGGTAGCCATAGATGATTCGCTACAAACATACCTTTATCAGTGAAGTAGCCCAACAATCTGTCGACTGCTCACCCCCTATAAAGAGTTTATGAGATTTTACATGTATTCTATCAATAGCCATTACAACACTTGAGATGAGGGCATTCTTTTCCTAAAGGGTTTTTCCCCTTAAAGACTTAACAAGTATTTTTAGAGATGTCACCACAAGCCATTACAATGTTTGAAAGAAGGACATTTCCCTTACAAGTACAAAAGACTCAATCCCTTAAACAACTCTACCCTATCATAGTCTGATACAAAGTTGACTCATGACATCCTCCCCCACTCAATTTGTTGATGTCCTTGTTGATTGGTTGGCTTGAAATTCTTTAATCTTATAGTGAAAAGTGTGAAGATCAGCTTCCTTCTCCCAAGTGATCTTATCTGGTCCCAAACCTTTTCATTTCACCAGGTACTCCTATGTCAGTCTTCGATTGATTGTCGTCGTCCTCCCTACTAAAATTTCCTCCACTTAGCTTTATGATGGTGACTTGGTGCTAATGGCGGTTCTTGTGGCTTGACTTTTACTTGCATTTGTTGGATTTGAATGGAACGACCTCAAATTGTTGGCGTGAAACACAAGGTGTGCCTTCATCCACTTAGGTGGATTAATCTTGTAAGAAGTCTTCCCTACCTTGGTTACAATTGGTACTAGACCTTCATACTTCTGTACTGGTCTTCGATCTCTCTTCTTTAGGAATCGAAGTTGTTCGAGTACCAACTTCACCAACACTAAGTTTCCCACTTAAAAGTGTTGCTCCCTTCAACCTCTATTTGCCCACTTCTTCATGCGGTTGGAGGCTTTCTCTAAATAGGCTTTCTCTATTTCAATGTTTTGTCTCCACTCCTTACCCAAGTTGAATGCCCATGGACTTTTCTTGTTGTACGATTCCACTGAGGTATAGGGAAATCTAAGTTGTTGTCTAGTGACTACCTCGAAAGGGGTTTTATTGGTGGTTGAGCTTTTTGTGAGTTGAAACATAGCAGAGCCACATCTAATAGGTTGGGCCAATTCTTCTAGTTCACCTGTACAAAGTGTCTCAAGTATTCTTCTAATAGCCCATTGAAGCGTTTTGCCTGACCATCTGTTTACGAGTGATAACTAAAAGTTATGTCGAGTTTTGACCCCAATAGCTTGAAAACTCTTTTCAAAAAAAGCTTGTAAACCTTGGATCTTTGTCGCTAATAATGCTAGTAGAAATACCTTAATATTTTACCACATGTTTAAAAACTATGCGAGCCATTTTTTTTTGCAAAGCCAAACTTCTGCATCGGAATAAACGTCGTGTACTTGGAGAAACGGTCCACCACTACCAAGATCATTGTCATATCTCCTACTTTAGGAAGTCCTACAATAAAGTCCAAAGAAATACTTTCCCACGGTTTGGTTGGCACTAGTAAAGGTTCAAGCATTCCTACCGATCTCTGTCTATCTATTTTTCCTGCTAGCAAATGAGGCACGTCTTCATATAATCCATCACATCCTGCCACATATGAGGTCAATAGTAACCCTGTTTCAATAGTGTAACTATCCGTTAACAATCTGAATGTCCTACCTAAAGAGTGTCGTGACATTCCTGCATTAATTTTTGCTTAAACTTTCCCGCTCTTGGAACAAATATGTGTGGTCTCTTTGTTTGTAGGAGTCCATTTTCCATCCAAAAGTATTTTGAATTTTCACTTTCCACCTTTCTAATGGCCATTGCTTGGGGATTTCGATGCAAATTTTTCTCAATAAGTTTACGAATATCTGTGGTCACTTTGCTAGCTATCATTGGTGCAATCACCCATAGAGTTATGAATTCGACTTTCCTATTAAGGGCGTCTACAACACGATTCTCTTTTCCAGCTATGTGCTTAAAAGCGAAATCAAACTTGGCTAGTAACTCTTACCATCTCGCCTACTTGATGGTAAGTTTTGGTTATGTGAGGAAGTGACTTACGATTGTGTTGTCGGTCTTGACCACAAATTGTAATCTTAGCAAGTAGTGTCTCTAGGCTTGTAAATAGCGAATCATTATTAGTAGTTCTTTCTCCTGTGTTGTCTAGCTCTTTTCAGCTTCATTCAACTTTCAACTTTCGAAAGCAACCGGGTGCCCTTCTTGTAACAACACTCCTCAAAAGGCAAAGTCTGATGCATCCATCTATACCTCGAAGGACTTTGTAATAGCAAAAAGTGCTTGAACAGGATCCCTTATCATTGCGTCTTTCAAACCTTCGAAGGCTTCTTGGTATTATGGCGTCCAACTCTCTTCTGTCCCATTTTAAGCAAATCTATCAATACTACTGCCCTTCTTGAATATCTTTCCATAAATCTCTAGTAGTAATTGGCTAGCCCTAAAAACGGACGAAGCTTAGTTGAATTCTTAAGGGTGGCCCATTCTTTAATAGCCTTCACCTTCTACATGTCCATTCGAATGTGTCCCTATTCAATCATGTGGCCAAGAAACTAAATTTGAGTTTACGCGAATGCACATTTCTTCCTTTTTACATACAATTGGTTGTCAAGTAACCTTTGAAAGACCTACCGCAAATGTCGTTGATGCTCCTATAAGGTCAAACTGTATACTACGATATCGTCTAAGTAGATTACCAGGAATTTGTTCAAATAATCATGTAACACCTGATTCATCAATGTGCAAAAGGTAGCAAGAGTATTGGTTAGTCCAAAAGGCATAACAAGAAATTCAAATGCGCCATACCGCATTATGCAAATGGTTTTTGGTTCATCTCTCTCAACCACTCTTACTTGATGGTAGCCCGATCTTAAATCTAATTTGGGAAAGTACTTTACACCACTCAATTGGTCAAAGAGATCTACAATAAGAGGGATAGGATATTTATTCTTAATTGAATTTGTTCAAAGCCCAATAGTCCACGCACAATCGTAAACTCTCATGTTGCTTCTTCTAAAAGAGTATTATGGACCCAAATGACTCTTTTGATGGTAGAATAAATTTGATTTGAATCAACTCGTCTAATTGTTTCCTTAACTTTGCTATCTTTAGGGGAGCCATCCTCTATGGCTATTTTGCAGGCGGCTTGACTCTTGGGAATAATTCTATCTCATAATCAATAGCTCGTCGAAAGGGTAGGACCCTGGGTAGTCATTTTGGCATCATAGATTGACATTCTTCCAAAACCAATTTCACTTCTTCGGGTATTGAATTTATGTTATCTTCGCCTTTGTAGATGGGTATCCCCTTCTTAAACTGTATAGCTGATATAATCTTCTTCCCACTCTTAGGTAGAATTGTAGCCGGTACCACACATGGTCGTTCTCCAAAAAATATTAAACAACTTGTAGTAGGGAAAGGAATGGCTTGTGCTTTCGTCATAAAATCCAAGCCCAAGACAAAATCAAAGTCATCTATAGTGGCTACAGTCAAGTTCATATTTCCTTCCGAAGAGCCAATCTTAACCTTTACGTCTTTAACATTTCCCATGATAGCTAAAGCTGGTGAGTTAACTACTATCATCTGCCCAAAGTCTTTCTCAACTTTAAGACAGCATCTCATTACCTCTCCTAGGGTGGTGAAGGTGTCTAAGGCCTTCGTGTCGAGCATGGCTTAGGTACTTTTCTCATTCAACAACAGTTCTACGTACATTAGATCTCGTTGGGGCTCATTCTCTATCTTTTCTAATTGCGTTTATAAGGCGCTGAGAAAATGAATAGAACCCATTCGGGCTAGATCTTCCTCAGCCTCTTCGACTGTGGTGTGTGGTGGGGTGTCTCAACATTGGTAGTGCATATCGCACTGAGAGTTGGTCGGTGAGGATAATCAACTACTCGATGTAGTTCTTTGCATAAAAAACAAGATACCGGAGGTCGTGTCTTGAAGTTTCATGGCTTGTTTATTCTCGATTGGGTGAGTCTCTAGTAAGTGGTCTTCTATCACCTCCCTCACTCAAAGGTCTGCTCACTCTTTGAAATTTAGCCCTACTATTTAAGCAAGAGCTACTAGTCTTGGATAGAGGGTCTTTTCCTTTGTTGGAGTTTTCACTATAATCAGTAAGACACTCGGCAACTGCCATCACCAAAGTCACATCCTGTACCTTCTATCGCTATAACTCCATCCTTGCCCATGGTTTCAAACCCTCGAACAAATAGAATAGTCTATCTTTTTCAGTCATATCCTTAATATCTAGCAGTAAAGTAAAGAAGTTCTTCACGAACTCCCGCATTGATCCCATTTGTGACAACTCCCGTAACTTCTTTCGTGCCATATACTCAGCATTCTCAGAGAAAAACTGGTTCTTTAGTTCTTACTTGAGGTCCACCCAAGTGTTGATGGGGCACTCACTATCGATGAATTTGGAATGCCACCATAACTTTGTGTTCCCGGTGTTGTTGATTTCTCACCCAAATGCATGTATCATTAACAAGTAATAGAATGATGAAATAGAGTATCATTCTCACAGAGAATTGAATTATTTCCTAATTGCTAATTATTAAAATTGTAACACTTTAATTTTATCCGAACAATTAAATTTAAAACTATTAAAAAGGAAAAATTAAAACTAATAAACTAAAACTAAAATTAAATAGTAAATTTGTCTTATAAAACTCAATTAACTACCAGACCTAAGATTACGATATCCCTCAATACTTTATCTGATTATTGTCTCTCTCTCTTAACTCAGTTTAATGGATTAAGTTGCTAACCTAGAGTCCTAAATTATTTACAAGTCTTTGTCGAGTTTCTCATAAAAATACCTCCCCCAATTAATTTATTATATGTCTATGCAAATTAAATTGAAGAAAGATTCATTAAATTTGTGCTCTAATTTTGGCTATGTATGGCTTATAGGTGTATGTCTACCATATATGCAAATCAAACCACATAATCAACTAAGTGTATTCGATCATTCGCTATTCTATTCTAGGTCTACCTAAATCTCCTTCGTCAAGGTTTAATCTAGGTTTCCAATTCAATCTAATTGGTGATCAAGCAATTGAAGCATTAAGAACATAATAAAATCAACAACTTAAATCTATCAAACATAATCAATAGAGAGATAAATAATTTAGACTACATAATGAGTTCAATCATAATCTTAGATTAAAAACTTAGTTCCCCATAAAGTCACACATCATCATTGAATAAAGTTTAAACATTAAGAACAAAACCAAGAAAATAAGAGAATAAAAAAAAAGATAGAAAAACTCAAGAGTTGTATTCTTTATCTCCAAATCTCCTTGAATCCTTCAAATTCTTCTTAGCTTCAATGACTTGTGGCTTGACCCTCAACTATTAATCTGGTGTTTTTTTCTTCTCTCTTTAAGTCCTCAAAAATGTTGTTTTTACAAGCTTTGAAGTTAAGCCAAGTTGGGTGAAGAAAAAAGTCAATTTCAGTTGGGATTTCCTCATCAGACTATGTGAGTCGCAGCCTTGTCCAATTAATTAATAGAAATCGTAATTGCTCCAAGACCACTGTAGTATGTCAACTTCGATAAGAGTTTTGATTACATTCCATGCTGAAAAAGATGAAGTGGTAAACATGAAAGTTGTATATTTTTTTCTTATCTTTCCAATGGTTTAAGAATCACTTCATTTGAAACTCTGTAGAAAGAGTTATGGCCAAAATACCAAAACATGTGCATTAGAGGTCTGCACATCAAAATTGCTCTTCTTCTTTCATTAAAATTCTTCTTTCAAAACCTACAAAAGCATAAATAAATCAATAACAACCTATCTTAACCACATTAACACCAAATTAAGTATAAAATTAACTAAGATTAGATTAAGTCACCTTAAATAACTAATTTAAAATAATTAAATAAAATTTACTATTTTTTATGTATTACTACAAGAATTAAGCTAAATTATTATCAAAATTAAGCCCAAATAACTCTATATTTGAGAGTTATCACCTAGAAAGATACATTGAAGCCATCGCCACTTTATCCTGTTCTAACTCAGTGCGTTTCGCTAAAAAATACTGCTCCATATCAGAATGAAGTTCTCCAACTCCTTAGCATCTTTGACCCCTTCGTATAGCTTGGGTTTTGGTACTTTGGCCTTTTTACCTCAATCTCCTGAATTTGCACTAGCATTACCTGTAGCAATAACTAAAAGATTTACTTGAGCTTTCAATTCTCCAATCTCGCCTTAGAGAGTGCTCAACATATCCCTAGTCTCATCACTCAAGGTATTAATCATCTTAGACAGTTCTCACTAGACTATCTCAATTTCATCAATTCGCTCGTGTGAAACCATTTGAGCTTTTACTGCAGCCACCACAGCCTCCAGCGCATCAATCCTCTGATGGTCTTTTGGTGAACTCCATGTGGTCACCATTTTTACTCTCTAGATCAGCACGTCTTACTGTTGGTCTAGAATAAATGTGCTAGAGGGGGGGTGAATAGCACTTTTTGGCTCTTGGCAAGATGAAAAACTAATTTTCAAAGCAATGAAAATAAAAACAGCGTAGACAATGCTCGAGAATTTAGAGTTGTTCAGTCCAAGACCTACATACATTACCTTGATTATTCAACAATGGATTTTCCAAACTAATCCACTATGAACGGTGAAATTCACAAGCTTTCACCAAGCTTTTACAATGGCTTTTACCAGGCCTAACCAAAACCTTTCACAATAGTTTTTATCGAGATCAACTAAAACCCAACACCTAACTTTTCAAGGCTAAGTTAGAACTTATCCTCAATCAAGCAATTCAAGCTCAAATATGCAGTCATTGATTCTCATAAAATAAAATGCTCCAGACTTGAAAAGAGATAAGAATAATCAACTACTCAAGAATGCAATGATCAATTTTCAGTAAATAGGAAGCTTCAAACACAACTTTAGGCAAGAAAAATCGATATTACAAGAGTAAAAAGGTCGATTCTCAAGAAACAGAGAGGCTCGGGTCATGAAAGAATAGATGTCTCACATGCCCACTAATTAATTCTTGAAGTTCGACAGGCACAATTCAAATGGTCCTAACGTTCAAAAAGGAAGCCAAATCTCATTCCAAAGGGCAGAAATCTTAAAGACCTATAAATACCTTCCTATAGAACATCATTTGCAAGAGAGAACACTTAAAAAATCATTCCAAGAAAAGAAGAAAGTCAAGATCTTTAAAGTTCATATTTTCTCTCTGTCTACTGCATACTTTCAACAGAGACTTCATCTTTGAGCTTACATTCTTTGAACTATTCTCATCCCTTGGTACCTAACTGAGCTCATCAGCCTTTTGAGGACTTAAGCTTTTGTAAAAATCCACAGTTGTAATGTTATACCTTCATAGCAAAAGGTAGAACCGTTATACCTCCATAGAAAAGATAAAGAAGTTGTGCTTGATCCTAAAAAGGTAGTGATTTGTAAAGGTTATGCTTAATCCATGAAAGGTAGTGACTTAAGGTTGCGTTTGATACATAAAAGGAAATGACCTTTATAGAAACAATATTTATAACTAAATTGATCGCTTACAATTTTTTTTCAGTCTTTATTGGAATCAATTCTTCGCTTATCAGATAGGTAAACATACAAATATGCTATTTATCTTACTTTACTTTTCCTTTTTCTCATCTATTTTTAACATTTATGATTGCAATATCTATTAAATAATTGAATATTTTTATTTTAATTCTATGTTATTATGCTAATATTTGTTAATTGGAATATTTAATTAAATAATGAAGTTTTTTTTTTTGTTTCACTTTGATTATTTGTACTAATGACATTATTAGTTTTGATTTACAACACTACAACATAAATGACTTTTAATGACACAATTTTAGTTGCGTTTTCATTTTTGCATCTAAAGAATTTGTCACAGTATTTGGGCTTAAAGATTTAGTTGAATTTTTTATTTTGCAACCTATAAACAATTCAATACCTTTTATGTTGCTTTATTTTAATTAAAAAAATAGTACTCTTAAGTCTATTTTCCCACGTTCTCTCTCTTTCTCTCTAAATTTGAAATCCTTTAAAATGCAATATATATATATATATATATATATATATATATTGAGACAAAATCTTTCAATATTCAAACCCATAAAAATTTTCCATTCCTTCAAAATTTGGCCCCAATTCCTTTGGTTGTTTGCCTTCTCCCAAAATCAAAACCCTAATCCCAATTCCTTCATCAATTTTCCCTTTTATAGAGTAAGATGTGGGGTTCCTTAAACACCAAAGGTGTCTTCTTCAAAAAATTGATGATTACATAAAGAAAAAACATTGTCCTTCCCTCCTCTTGTCAATGTTTCCTTTTTCCTTTCCTCCACATTTCCATTAGTTGATTTCCACTGAGCTTAAATCCCCTTCCTTCTTTATTTGAGAAACCTGAAACTTGAAATGCCTAAAAACCCTTCCTAAAACCAAAAAAATTCCTTAATCTTGTCAATTTCCCTATTTCTTTGCAATGATTATTCTTTTTTGGGGTTTCTAAAAAAAAGGGTTTTGAATATTAAATCAAGGGTTTTTTTTATGATTTTAATATGAAGGTTTGATCTTAGACTTAGGATTTTTTTTTTTAATTCTTTCTAAAGATTGCGTTGCTTCCATTGTGGTTTATTGTGTATTTAAATTTTCTTCAGTGGGGTTTGATTTTTTCTCTTTCTCATTCCTCTCTCTCCCTATATCTATATATATATATATATATATATATATATATATATTTTTTTTTTTTTTTTTTGTGGATTGATTTTAATTTAAATTATGTTGTTTTTGTGTCTATTTTTCATTTTCATTAATTTTTCTCTTTCTTTTATGTTCTACTTGATGGCAGTTAGTGGTTTTTGTTTTGTCTCTTAGATTATAGGAGTGAGATAACTTTGGTTGCTAGAAAATCTAACATTAAAGACAAACTCGATCCTACAAAATATTCAAATTTGATAAAGATGTTGAAAGATGAAGACAATGAAGGCAATGAAATAAAGGTACCAGCTACAATAGAGCCTTTCTCTAGCTTACCATGTCAAGACCTAACCACAGGGTCCGTGACCGATACACGAGTCCGACAGGTGAAGCCCGTGAGACCGGAGCAAGCCTTAGAATTCCAATCATACGCACATAGCCAAGGATTTCTAAATCCACATATTCACATAATATTTAAATTCAAGTACACAAAGTTGCTCTTGGCACATTGCTTATACACAATATTCAATACAATATCCATAAGGCCATACATTTGGCTAGCAAAATGGGTTCATACTTTATAACCCTTAACACGAGTTCAAATGGCACATCGTGTCAACATACAAAATAACTAAGCTGAACTCCAAAAGCGGAAGCTCATGATAGACTCAGCAGAGTGGACATGTTAGGATGAGGACTTACTGGACGCCAAAATTGGTTTGTCAATAGACGACCCTTACTACATAGTTTTGTGGCCTATTTATCTACATATGGTACAACAAATGAGTAAGTCATTTAATACTCAATGAGAGGTGCAGATAATGTTGGAATGGCATGAAACTTAAAGATAACAATTATCATACGTAGTGAAAAATAAAATAATTAAACATACCATGCCATGCCACCACTTATGGATCACCTTGGTCATTTTAATACAAACAAAATTTAAGAGAAGTAATCAAAATATCACCTAGCCAAGTGATGTCGTAATCACGATGGCAAATCCTCTTGATTGAGAAAAGATACAACACTACTCTTGTTTCTACCCAAACCCGTGTACACCACAAAGGGAGGAAGAACCCAAGCCACCCAAGCATTTGGCCTCAAACTGTATCCACACTATTGCACTTGAACCTTCAGTAAGGTAGGAGCTCTTAACTACTCTCTGTGCTAGCAGAGTGGCCAACAATTGTCGTTTTCTTCACACAAACTATAAGCCAGATCACTCAAGAGAAATTCATCACAAGATTTTTTTCTCAACCACAAGAGGCGGCTAAAGAACTTTTGGTTGTTTTTGACAACTAGGTTTTCATAGTCATATGTGAGTAGTTAAAGGTGATATTTATACCTAGGTTAAACAACTCTTATAATTGCAACTAAGAGCACAATATTATAACCTATTATAATATTGACCCAACACTTAATTAAACTCTTTTAATTTAGTCATTGGAAATTAAAATCAAATTAATTTCCTTTTGTCATGTTTGCAATTAAGGTTCTAATATTATAACTATTTATAATATTAACCTTAATCTTAATTAAACTATTTTAATTAAGTCCTTAGAAGTTAAAACCTAGAGTATGATTTAAGTCTAACTTAAATCATCACACTCCTAATTTAATTCATAGTACAACTTTTGTGTGTGACCCATTAGGTTCTTAACAAGTTGGCAATGGAATTAAATTGTAATATTAATCAATTAATTCAATTCCATAGACCAAGATTGGCATCTAGCAATGCATCATGGCCACTAAATTGTTAGGAGAGTTAAAAGATTCTTCGGCAACCTTTCAGTGTATAGTATATCAGTGTAATTCATTCCCTCATCATATATCCCAAAGATGATAAGAGCATGGCGCAGTGTCTACTCTTATTCACCCCCATATTCGTTCCTGTAGTTTGATCATTAAATTTATGGAGACTTATGAAACTCTTTTCATAATCTCCAAGTTGCCTTGTCCAAGGACTTCAATAAGCTAATATCAACCAAGAATTGTTAGGACATGTCCCCTAAATCACTTGGGGTGATGATTATTTTCTTGACTACTCATTTGTCTTCACATGCTTCATGTTATTCCCAAAAGTATCCTACTTTGGCATTCTTGGTTAGGCACCCGTAAAGATGAAATCAAAGTATAACACTCCACACATAAGACAAACTGGTGTCTCAAGTCTAGGGAGTATTTACACAACTGACACATGAGAAGTATTGTATAGACACTTGAGTGAAATACCAAATACACTTCTCATGACAGGTCATGTTCAATGAACTTGCTCTCCTAAGCAAGCACCTACATTCTAGCTTCAGGTATCTTTATACTTCAACCTATGAGATCGATTGCTTATTTCCCAAGTAAGAAACATAGAATGTACCAGTCTATAGGTATCGCTGATGTCCAGTCTCAATGATACATCGATCAGGAACATTTAGAGATTATGCTTTGAAGCATAGGGATCTCATAACTGCAACCTATTACAATTCCCTTGCAAGGCATATTAATCTCATGGATTTCATCCAATTAGACTTATAACCCATTATAATTAATGTCTTATTGATGAAGGAAAACCTCTAATCATTTAACATGAATGATATTGTTGCATGATTGGAATCAAGTCGTAACAAAGCTCAATTGGCTGCAGGGCTCATCCTAACAGATAAATCAAATATATATATATATATATATATTAGACACATATACAAATATTGCACTATCAGTGCAAACAAATGTTCTAACAAACATCTCCAATGTTAGAGGCATATCAATCATTCTTAGGAGTATCCGTAAATAGTATATCACTAGGCTTACCCTCAAAGCCATATCAAAGTGAATATCATTAAGCACATGCTAGTTACTAAGGTATTATATCAATTTCAAATAATTTTTATCTAAGCCTATTCGAGGCTATGTCATATCACTCACAAATCAAATCACAATTATAAAGTGGTCCTCCCTTGGACATCATCAAATCATGCATGGTGGCCAACTAATGAAGTCAAATCATGCTCAGGGCTAAGTTGTTAGCAAAAAATCAAATCATTCACGTGCCAAGGCAACAAGCGGAGAATCAGAGTCATCATCCGGAGTAATCTCGTAATAGATGGCATCACTTGAAGTAGTCTCAAATAGCTGGCTTGAAAGAATTGCAGGTGGGAATCATAGGCGAGACTAATACCGCTGTCCTTGGTTACCACTATCCTTGCAAGCACACATAGTCTCAAGGTGTAGAACTCCACTCAACCTTAAATCGAATCAACGTCTGGAATTCTCATCGTTAGATGGAATATGAATCCACAAACGAGGCCATCCCTGTAATGTCATATATCCATCAATCATATCATAAATCACATTTTACGAGCTTCAATAATTTATAATCTCAATATAGTTCTAAGTGCCTTTAAATCTTTAAGTCATCAAATATTCAATCTCTCTTAAAATCATTTGTTTTGAGTAATCTACTTGTAAATGTTCATCACATTCACTAGACCTCCTAGTCTAAACTCAAACATCATAGACCACTATATGGCTTGCACTAAAGCATACAACACAGCATATAATCACATTTATTTTTGTTCTCTAGCCTATGCACATTTCTCTAAGCAATTATATACATACATAAATTTCTAATCTAGTACCATGGCAACGCCTTTATCCAGGCATCATGCGTCACATGCACTTTTAATTAAACCCACTCACGGTGACAATCGGAGGTGCGCCCACAACCAAGCTCAAATTCTCAGCTTCTAATTGTCTTTCAGCTCACAAATGAGTTGATTATCTTCAACTTCTCCTTAAACACATCAAAACATTACAAAAATATTTATTTCCTAGCTTTTGAAAATATTTAGCTTTTCAAAAATAACCAAATTCAATATTTAAGCTCAATCCTTTAACAATGAGCTAAATCCTTACCTAAGATGTTGGGTTACCCAAATCTTAGCTCCAAATCCCCAGCAAACTCAAGGGAGAAAAATTTTACCAAAGCTAGACCAAATTGATGTTAAGCCAATCAAATTGAAAATCAATTGGTAAAAAGGCATAATCTTACCTTTAGAGGAGTTTTCCAAACTCCAATTTACTCCAAATAGCTCCAAAAATCAGTTTGGGAGGTTAGGATTTTAAGGTTTAGAAAGAGAGAGGGTTTTCTTCTTTTGTTCTAAGGCAAATGACGCCTTTCGCCCTTTTTATTTTTGCCTTTTTGGGGTGATCTATAGATAGATGGGAGGCATCTATTGTTAGATCCCTCTAAAAATTTTAGACATTGACTTTCATCTATCAATAGATTGTGCCCAACCCCCTTTCTATTTTCCCCATTTAGCCATCTATTGATAGATTACGCGAATCTATCGATAGATGCTTCTCACTTGGTTTTCATTAATTTTGTATGGCTATCTATTGATAGATTTCGCGGATCTATCGATAGTTTCTAGGTCTCTTTGCTTTACAAAGTTCTCAGGTGGTTATCTATCAATAGTTAAGAGAATTTATCAATAGATGTTCATCCAACTTGTTTTCCCAAGCCTTCTATCTTGCATCTATCGATAGATGTAGAACATCTATTTTCACTTCTCAAAGTGAAATCATGCCCAGATTTCATATTTTCACTTCTCCGAGCCTCCAAATTCGTCCCTTAAACCTCCAATTCACTTTCCTTCAATCAAAACACTTCAAATCATTCATATTACTCAAAATCCTTCATACATATACTCAATTATATGATCAAATCTTGATCAAAGTATCAAACTTTAAGATTTACCAAATATATTCATAAAAATTTGCCTAAGTGTCATCAAGCATGCTTCCATATACTCAATCATATTTAATCTATCATCAAAGTCCTCAATACACAAGATATTTCATAAATCATTCTCAGTTTACTTTGTGTACACCAAAAATTGAAGGTTTTACATACCAGATAAGCAAATTATATATGTTAATAACTAACAGTTTTCTAAAAATATTCCAATTTAATCATAGGTAGCAAAAAGAAATCATAGGTAGCAAAAAGGCTTAGTAGATATGAATAAAGCACTTCTGGAATAATTTAACTTATTGCTGTAGATTCAGCTTTGCTTTCTGTGCTATTACCATAAAGTATGAAATAGTGAAAACTTTGAATCACTGTGTGTCGTTCGTGGCTGACATATCAAAGTTTAATGAAAAGTCAGGGTCTGCTACCTTTGACCTTCTTTGTTATAAGTCTTTATTATGTTACGATTTGTCTTTTACTGACAAGTTGTTGTTGTTTTTTTATTAATTTCTTTTTACCAATTTTCTTTGTCCTAGTTGAAGTTTAAAAGAATTATGATGTTTGCTATGTCTTTGTCCCCAATGTTCATGCTTTAGCAAATGTAAGTAAAAAGAGGTGGCTCATGCCTTAATGACATTGTTAACATGCATCGTTGGAATTTGCAAAAGTAGATATGCAATCATAGGCAAAGCTTCTCTTGGAAATCTTTTAGTTAGTATTTGTTTCAATTTCCCAAGGAAGAACTTTTATGACAGACTTGAAGACACATAGATATACTTCTTGCACAATCAATTTTTAGAAATTTGAAATGGAGAGGCTCCTTGAATGATTTGAATGCTTTCACGAACATAAATATTTATGTGATTTGATGGGATGAATGTACCATTATTTAATTGATATATAATAGTCTTGTGGTGTTCATCTTAATGTTTTATTTTCTCAGATAACCTCTAATTATAAACAGCATGTGGAGAAACTTACTCATACAGGTATTTTTTTTCTCTTGGGTCCTCACAATACGACTAATTATTTTTTCCTATTAACTTTGCACTTTTCATAGCGGTCTGTTCTCTCACAAGTTTATTTGATCAAGAGTTGTTAACTCAGACCACAATCTGGGAATATAGTTTCATGGTTCCCTGTTGTCTTATCATCTTTTCACATGTCATTTCAGGCTTTGTATCAAGTTACTGTCCTCCTTGCACTCAACTTTGCAAGCTTGATCATTCTTCATTTGAAGGATGATGGTAACAGGGAACATGCTTTTGAATTGAAGAATACTTTGATGTTCAATGCATTTGTAATGTGTCAGGTAAGGACTGGGTGACAAGTCTGAAATTCTGGAATCGATATTTGGATTTACTGCAATTAATTTTACTTCATTGATTCGATTAAAAGACATCTTTATTCTAATCTTATCTGATTATTTTTGTGAGGAGACTTTTAATTAATGCTGAAGCGTACTTAATTAAACCATATTTGCATTTAGTTTTAATAAACCTCGAATTGGATCTCAAATTGACAAGTTAGTTTGAGCTTTGTTCTAGTCATTGAAATATTAATCTTATAGAAACGAGTTTGAGAAAAGCAACAAAAAATTGCAGATAGGGAGAAGACATTTTGATTTATAAGGTGGGTTGGTTCTCGCAGTGTGCACAAGATGGGTAAATGCAAGGCTTGCGGGAAATTAGGAAGCATGCTACCAAGGGATGGGCCCGTGAATACTTAGTATTCTGCTCTGTTGTGTTCTCTTGTTGTTTCTGTTTGGGATTCATTGTCCATGAGATGAGATATTCTTACAGACCTGAGTGGGCGTAGTCTTAGTGTTATAGGATTATATTAGTTCTCAATAAGAGAATTATTTAGAAATAGGTGGCATCGAAAGTTTAGTTGAAAGGAAAAAGTTAAAGAGGAAAAAAGATAGCTTTATAGGGAAATGTATACAATTTAGAGGAACCCTTTTAAAGAAAAAAAAAATCTTGGCAAACACAAGTATGAGTTTAAAGTTATTTTATTTTCATGGGCATACAATAAAGTTCAATCAATGGTGAGAAAAGCAAAAAAAGGAGGTTAAGGATGAGTTGGCTTGTATTAAACAAGCTGAGAAGAAAAAGAGGCACTTGCAGAAAGCCCTTGTTGCTTCTGCAGCCATCCGCTCCTATTGTTCTATGGATTAGGGAAGAACCAATAAAGTAATTAGGTTGTTTTCTTTAGTTTTTTTTTTTTTTTGTTCAATCCCTAACCCAAACATTTTATGACGTATGGTTGAGAAAAAAGGAAAAAAAATCATTCTTATTTATTAACATCACCTCATTTGTCATGTGACAACGATTTTAAGAAAATGAAATGTCAACTTGTCACGCTACATAATGACATGACATAAAAGTCTCAAATGTACAATTTATTAACAAAAATTAATCAACAGTTAATAAAATATACTTATTTGATTTAAAATAAAATTTTAAAAACCTAATTAAACGTAATAAAAAATATAAATTTAATTCAAAATGTTATTTGAATATTTAACCAAATAATTTCTAAAAATCCTATTAATCCTATAAAATTACTGCACATTAATACTTCTCAGAGAAGTTTTGCTTTACGAATATTGTCTAAAACTTAGATAAGTGAAAAAGTCTCACACCTTATTCTTACTTTGGTTGTACAAAAGTTTTTCTATAAGTTGGCTAAATGTCCACTTATTAAGTTGGGCTTAGCATCCTAGTGTTTAGTTCATTGACTGGCATATAATCCCACTGCCTTAAGAGTAGTGTTCGAATTCTCCTCTTCTAATTATAAAAAAATAAAAATTAAGCCTAAAGACTGGAGCAACGACATAATGTTGAAATTTTATTACATAAGATATTTGTATTCTAATTAATAATAATTATTTGGTCAAAACATAACGTATTAACAACTGAAATCAGGAAGAAGCTACCCCAAAATGGCAACATTTTATTGTTGTTACGTTAATTCTGTAGACCAAATCCCCAAATTGAATCCCTGAACATAACAAGTTATCAAATTTTGACGAAACGTACTTTTACTAATAAAAAAACAATATTCTTTTGTTTTCCATTCTTTGAACACTAGCAATATTTGCTTACCATACTAAGAGAAAAGGAAAAGAAAGAAGCTTAGAAAGATCAGATATCAATCTGTAAGAGAAAGGAAAAATATTCTTACATGGATTTAATTTAGTTACTCCGCAATAAATCAAATTAAAATTGAAAGATATTTACCAATGAATCATCAATTTGTTTCTGAAAATATGTTGATTGCAAAAATTTCTTCAACACACTATAAAATCTCACCAAGACTATGGCAATTTCCAAGCACTTTGACATACTAGGTATTCCCATGGAGACCAGAACATCAAAAATCCTCATGTTTTGGTTGGTTGACATGCATTGCAGCTTCAATTGTTCCGTTTGGATCAGCTCAGGAGGGAACCCAGGATCTGTTGGAATGCCTTTCGTCTTTCACAAGCGTAGAAGGTTGTATCGAGGCAATCGACAAGGCTGTTTCTGACAAGACCTTCGGTGATCTTGGACCTGCTTGCTGCGAGGCAATCACCCTGCTCGGTGACCATTGTTGGCCCATTGTTTTCCCTCACCAACCATTCGTTCCTTGCTTACTCAAGACTGTTTGTAAACTTGTAGGGAATGTTGAAAAAGTTGCAGCAGCACCTTACTAGTATTAACACCTTTTGCATATATTTGCAGCTTATCAAATGTATGCAAATGGGTTATGTCTTATGCTGATTCTCTTTTTTTTTTTTTTTAAGAAAAATGAATTTCATTAATCATCAATAGACTGTACGTTTAGAGAATAACCAATATAATAATATAAAGAGGAAATTGTGAGAAAAGGACCTCATGATAAGGTGATATAAGAAATAACCATCCATATAAAGTTATTTGTTTCTAACCAAAAAGAAGCATAAGTAGACCAAAATGCCCTTAAAAACATCATTTCAAATTAGGATCCTGATATCTCCCTCCCACCAGAGAGAAAATAGAAATAAATAAATGATCAGCTGTTTGAGCTCGGTCATCTTTCTCTCTCAACTCTCTAAACTGTCTCAACTCTGCCAACTCTCTGTTGAGCACTATCGTCATCAGCTCTTTGAGATCTCTGAACTGTATGAGCTCTGTCAACTCTCTGTTGAGCACCATCGTCATCAGGCTGTGGTCTATCTCTCGACATATGGCCATATTGTCATAGATTAACAGACCCTATAGTAGAGATGATATCAAGGTACCTGTTATTGGGTTTATTGCTGCAACACACTTAAATTTATGAAATATTTGGTGTCAATTAGAACATGGATGAGAAACATTGCTCAGAGTTCTTACACGCCATGCATCTATAACATGTGTTAGCGTTATTTTAGCGTGTCACGACATTGGTTATTTTAGGCGTGTCAGCATTGGCGCGTTACAATATTTTACGTTATATGCATGGCGTGTTATAACATTTTACGTTATATGCATGGTGTGTTACCACATTTTACCTTATATGCATGGCATGTTACAACATTTTACCTTATATGCATGGCGTGTTACCACATTTTACGTTATATGCATGGCATGTTACAATATTTTATGTTATATGCATGGCATGTTACAACATTTTACGTTATATGCATGGCGTGTTACCACATTTTACGTTATATGCATGGCGTGTTACCACATTTTACGTTATATGCATGGTGTGTTACAATATTTTACGTTATATGCATGGCGTGTAACAACATGACTAACAAATTTTTGAACACGGCATATATTGTGTAAAATGATTGATAAATTTTTTTTTTTCAAAATTTCATTGGGTTTCCAATTGTGCGACTTGTGATAAGACACGATGATCAATGGGTGTCACGAATGCGGGGGGTTAGGAGTGATTTGTCGTTTGCAACCTTGATGAAGCTGGTTGAAGATGTTGTTGGGGTAAACTCAGAAATTGACGAGATTAAGTTACATGCATTGATCAGTACACCTGGAGAGCTATCACAACCAATTATCAAAGACGACGAGGATGTTGCATTAATTCTACTAGAACAAAGGAATGTTCCAACTGTGTATGTCAGCATTAAAGGACGCCAAACAAATGTTATGTCACGTGAAAAAGTTGAACAACATGGTAATCAGCTCAATCAAAATGAGATTTACAATGCTTGACATATACCACAGCATTCAGTCCGTAACCCACAACAATGGCAATTTAGGTATGCACAAGAGTCTGTGCAGCCCGGTAGATAGACAACATTCATAGAACAGTTGGCTGCACAATTCCGATCAGGATGTGCATCAAACCAATTACTTGCTTCTGTCTAACAAATGCAATGATCGGGTGAAACTATAGAGTGTGTAATGCCATTGTCAAATGAGAATACGACACTTGAGGACAACACTGTGAGGTTGGAGGGTGACACTACGACGTTGGAGGATAATATTGCATTCGATGAGGGAAATGAGGATTTGTTCGCTGCCGATGCAGATAGATTTGATGACAATTCAGATGATGGGCTTGAACAATGGCATGATGATAGTTTAAACGATGATTGGCTTTATGATAGTGACTTTCCAATTTGCAATAATGTTGAAGGCGAAATGGAACCTGTTAGAGGTGTTGATGTAGGAGATGTTCAATGTGATGACCCCATATACAATAACCCCATAGCTGGTGAGAACAAGATTCATTCCCTTAATACATTGCTCGATGACAGTTATCAAGAAAGGGGAAATGCAAGGATATCTCGTATGTGGCTAATTGTAGGTGCAGAAAGGTTCTCCTTCCAAACAAATACCACTGAGGAGTCAACATGTACCGATGATCACTAATACAAAGAAAGAATGTTTTTGTCGAAGGCTGAGTTGAAACAAGCTTTAAACATGTTAATTCTAAAAGAGAAGTTTGCGATAAGAGTAAAAAGGTCATGTAAAGGTCGTTATGAGGTTGGTTGCAAGGACAAGGCATGCAAGTTCAATGTGCGTGCAACTAAGTTACCTGATAGAGAAGAATATTGGCAAGTTCGGACGTTCCACAAAGTACACACCTGTACTATTGATGGTTTGTAAGGGCGATATCCAACTACGAGTGTGAAGATAATTGGTGAACTTATGTCACACAAGCTTCGGGCTAATGGAGTAGCATTGAGACCTATGGACATAATTTGTAAGATGAGGGTTCAGTAGGGATTGGAATGCTTGGCAAGCGAAGGAGTATGCAGAGAGGCTTGTTTTCGGTCCCTCGGAGGAGTCATTTCAACTACTACCCTCGATTTTTATATGTTGGAACAAGAAAATCCTCGCACAGTGACTACAATGGCTACTAATAAGGCAGAAAGATTCAAATATTGTTTCTGGTCATATGGGGCTTTTATTTAGGGGTTTAAAGATGTAATGTGTCCTACGATTGCAATTGATGCGACAAATCCGAAAGGTAGGTTCAAGGGTGTTCTGTTTGTTGCTGTATGCAAAGATGCGAACGAGTGAGTATATCCAGTTACGTTTGGCATCGGCCATATTAAAGATGAAGACTCATGGACGTGGTTTCTTAGCAAGCTGCGTGATGTGGTTGGTTGTTCTGAACACACTATGTTCATTTTTTATCAGCATCTCGGCATTAAGAAAGCAATCCAAAATGCATACCCAGAAGCGCACTACGGTTATGCGATTACCACTTGAAAAAAAAAACTTTAAAAACAAGTTCAAGCGCAACGTCGTTTCTATGATTTTTACCCTTGCTTGAGATTGCTACAAGGTTTCTGATTTCAACAGACATATGAACCAGCTCAAGCAGATTCACGTGGGAGCCCACGCTGACCTTATGAGAATAGGGCTTGAGAGATGGGCACGTGCATGTTCACCGGTAAGGCGATACCAAATGATGACATCCAACATTGCGGAACGTGTTAACTCATGCTTGAAGCATGCAAGACAAATGCCAATCACTGTTTTGATCGAGTTTATCAAAGACATGTTCCAGCGTTGGTTCCATGACTGGTACGAGGAGGTTGTCAAGGTGACCACGCCCCTCAGCCCTTAGGTTGCTAGGTAGTTGAGCAAACGGTTCAATGATGCATATCACTTTGTAGTTAAGCCTATCAATCGAGTGGAGCTTGAAGTTAAAGACAGGAAAATGGACGGACTTGTAAAGTTGTCCAGGAAGACGTGTTCATGTTGTGAGTTCCAAACAGATTTACTGCCATGCAGCCATGCCATTACAGCAATAAGGTTAGAATATCTTTATTTCTTATTTGAACCCTAATTGACATAGCATTTACATTGTGCTTGAAGATTGAGTTTATTGTATTTTTCAGTAAATGCAAATGTGAAGCCATTGAATTCTACGCTGACTACTACAAGACAATTATTTTGGTGGAGGGTTGTTCGGGATCCATTCGCTCGATAGGGCATCCTAGTGAGTGGGCCATCCCCCCTTATGTGAAACAAATTGTCGTCTTGCCAACACCTTGGCGAGGCTAAGCGGGAAAACCTAAGAGGAGAAGGATTCCATCGGCCGGTGAAGGCAGTCGAGCATCTAGATGTTCGCAATGCAAGAGGTACAAGCATAACAGACAAAATTGCCCATCCCCATTTGTAGTTCCATCCATAAATCCGACACCATCTCCAAGTCAATCGATGCCTCCACAAGTGTGCAAACCCAAAGCATGTTCAAGTTGCAAACAAACCGATCACACACGCAACAACTGTCCAATACGAAGGACAATGTTTGAAAATGTAAGGTGTGTTGTGGATAAAGACAGCTTGTCTGTAACCCATGTGCAATACCTTTCTCACAATTTTCTCTTGCAGTATCTTACATTCATTCATATTTTTTAGTGTTTGTTAGTTTTCTCTTGTAGATGATTCTTTATTTTTTTTATTAATTTTGTAGATATATTATTTGAGTATTCATTTCATTTTGTCCGTAGTTTTGAATACTGAATAGACTTGCGAAGTCCTTATACTATTATCCAATTTCTCACATTTTATTACCACTTGTATTAAACAATTAATGATTTGATTTAATTCATTTTTATTTCATTTGATTTAACCTTTTATGTTCTTACAATCAAATCTCCTAAGAGATATAAAATTAAATTAATTCATCTAAATTATGCTAAGCTAATAAAAGAAATGCCACTTGGCAGTTTTGATCATCTGGTGTAGGGGTTGAGATTAGGCTATAATTGGTATATGTGAATGACATCTTGTGGTGACACGCTCAGTGCATGCAGACTTCTGACGTGACACGCTGACTTATTACAGTCTTGTGGGGTGTCACGGTAGGGGCCAATTGTGGTGACACGTTGAGTGAATGCAGAGTTCTGGCATGACACGCTGACTTGTTATAGTCTTGTGGGTTGACACGGCACGGGCCAATTATGGTAACATGCTGAGTGAATGCAGAGTTCTAGCGTGACACGCTGACTTGTTGTAGTCTTGTGGGGTGACACGGCACGAGCCAATTGTGATTACATGCTGAGTGCATGCAGGGTTCTGACGTGACACATTGACTTGTTGCAGTCTTATGGAGTGATGCGGCACAGGCCAATTGTGGTGACACGCTGAGTGCATGCAGACTTCTGATGTGACACGCTGACTTGTTGCAGTCTTGTGGGGTGGCACGACACGGGCCAATTGTGGTGACATGCTAAGTGCATGCAGACTTCTGACGTGACACCCTGACTTGTTGCAGTCTTGTAAGGTGACACTGCACGGGCCAATTGTGGTGACACGCTGAGTGCATGCAGACTTCTAACGTGACACGCTGACTTGTTGCAATCTTGTGGGGTGACACTGCACGGGCCAATTGTGGTGACACGCTGAGTGCATGCAGACTTTTGGCGTGACACACTGACTTGTTGCAGTCTTGTGGGGTGCCACAACACGGGCCAATTGTGGTGACACGCTGAGTGCATGTAGACTTCTAGCGTGACACGTTGACTTGTTGCAATCTTGTGGGGTGACATGGCACGGGCCAATTGTGGTGACACGCTGAGTGCATACAGACTTCTGGCGTGACATGCTGACTTGTTACAGTATTGTGAGGTGACACGCCATGCCCCATTGGGGTGACATGCCACGTGGTTGCAGTATTATTTTAAAAATTTACATCAATTTCTTATATTTATAGGCACTGTGTTTGAATTGATAAAGAATAAGTAATAGGAAAGTAATGTATAAAATGTACGAATATTAAAATTAATTGTATATACAAAAAAAAATGATGTACATACAAGGGCCGGTATGTTCAGGGTTCGCTCTCACAACTATTGGAAAAAATTTCTAGAACGTATTGACGATGCATATTTGCAATCATATTTTGCTTAACTCTGATATTTTTCGACTGCAAAATATAGTCAATGTACCCTATTATGAGCATACCGCAGCTAACACTATCATTTTGCCGATGCACTTTAGCTTTTGGCAAATGGATTTCTAATGGTATCGGTGTCAAATCCCATGTCTTCCAGCATGTTTTGTTGAAATAACTGGCTTGGTGGCAGATGATTGGCATAATAGTCGTAAGGGGTGTCATATGAGCTGCACGCACTTCGTTATCCTTAGCATCTGAAGTTCTTGCGGAGTCCACCACCTTGATCATCCACCTCACCAAGTCGATATTCGCTATCACCCAATGCTTGCCCACATTGTAAGGTGCGAGGATGAAATCGACATCTTCCCATTTTTTGTCGTATGTCGGCCTTTCACCCTCCACGTACCCCCGCAACTCATCCAAAATTTCCATCGTGGACTGGGCATCTTCAGTTGGAAATGCGGTGTGTAGTAGATGGATGGTGTCTTGTGAAGCATGTATACATTAGCTTACACTTAATGCAATAAAAAAACTTAGTATTTTCAGAATTGAAAATTTTTTAGATAAACTTACGAAGAATACCGTGTCAACCACGCATGCACGGGTCGTGTACAGCTTCGACTTTGGCCCTGTCATCCGCTTACAGAGTATGTTGAGGCATGCGTTTATATGTTCACTACTCATTTCTTCTTTGGGATCCTCTAATGTTGTGAAAAATTCAACACCTTGATCCCCTAAGATCCCGAACGTCACACTTGCATATGTAACAGAATGAATTTTAAAAGTCTTGTGGATTAATGTTTCATTAAAAAACAATATTTGCAATGTTATTTATGAGCTTACCTCGCACACTCCTCTTTCTTGAAAGCTTCGTATGCTTCCACCATTGCGTCCTTCATATCCCGATGGCTCACTGAGGGGTCGATGTATGGGCTTGACATGTATTTGCTCACCAGTTTGACCCGTGCTAGCTCAGTTGGGTCTAAAATTTGTGTTGCACGATGATGGACACCAGACTTTGCTGACAACAACCATGTCCCTCTGGCTTCAAGAGTGCTCTAAGGAAGATGGTCCCCTTTAGCTTGTAGTGATGCAAGGTTCCCATCCCCTCTTGCTACTGCCTCGACTACTGCATAGGCCTCAAGAAGATGCTCTCTTTCAACCATGAGTGACTGAAGGTCCTCCTCCCCTCCCGCAGATGAATCGATAACCAAATCAGCCTCAGGAATATCGACTCCTTCAGCCATGAGCGAATGAAGGTCCCCCTCCCCTCTCACAAATGCATCAATAACTGAATCAGCCTTAGGAACATGGACTCCTTCAACCACGAGTGAATGAAGGTCCTCCTTCCCTCCCGCAGATGCATCGATAACCGAATTAGCCTAAGAAACATGGACTCTTTCAGCATCATCTGATTGAAGGGTCACATCCTTTGCCACAGCATCATCTCTGTCACGGCCAACAACATCATCGTGAATGTGAATAGTAGCTTTGTCACGACCCGAAACTCCCATCGAGCCCGTGACAACCGCCGCGACGTCCCGATAGGCACTCATTACCCCGAATGCCGATCGAAACCCCGCAAGGCTTAGCATCAGCTTCTGCATCTCTCCAGTGAGTGACAGTTATTAAATTTCACATTTCAAAAAAAAATCATAAGTCATTTCCAAATCAAAACAATAAAATATTACTTTCTGGCTCACAGGGGCATTTTTGTCATTTTTCTTCAAAAATACCAAAACTCGTCAAAAACATGGTGTAAAAGCTAAATATATTCATACATACTTTAAATCAAATAACTGGAGAATAAAATTACTTTTTCAGTGACACGTGGGCCCCCAACTGACTAAGAAGATGTAGGGCTATGAACCCTTACTTCCTATGATGCAACTCCGAGATTAATTCTCGTCTTAATCAACTATCAACAAACTGTCCTGAGCCTGAAAAATGGATAGGAAGAGGGGTGAGATTAAATAATCCCAGTGAGTAAACAATTACCATCAAAAACATCTAAAGCCTAGTAGATGGAGACAATATAAAAACGTTATATCTCAATAATGTTCATAACACAAAATTCGTTTCAATCTATACCAAATAATTTCTTTTCATCAAAATTTCTCCGACTTATGAATTTCTTAAACTTGGCCCCTGCCAGAATCATTCTCACGGGTACCTTCGTCAAGGTATCCCACTGAGACCGCCAAGGCTGTTCAATGACCCAAACCCATAAACATGTTTTCACATCTAACACACAGCCGTTCCTTGGCGTTGGCTGAGTCTCACTCTCACGTGGTGGCCCGAACGTGAGGTGCACTCAAATCATACCTCAGGAGATACTTCACCCAACATCTCCCCCCGGAGGTAAGTATATAATTGAGTTACCGTGCCCCTCTCATAGGCAGTCCACGGAAACCCCCACCACTGCAGTGACCGTTTAATATACCACCAGACCCATAAAAATTCCAGTAGCATAATATGGCGAATAAAATGTAATCCAGTCTACAAAGACCAATCCAAAACTGTTCATATATTTCATGCCAACCTCAAAAATTTAGCCATCATGCTACCATAGTGTCATAAGCCACAATTTCAATAACATATAAAATCATAAATTTCAACACAGTCTCCATATACTCAATTTTCCCAAAACAATATTAGTTTTCAAAACCAGTATAAATCTCATTTTTTATTAAAAAACATTTTAATTGGAAAACATAATATTTTATAATTTAAACTCACCATTTAATAAAAGCATCAAACAAGTATAATTACTCTAGATATTTAAGACGATAAATTGTCCACTCACAGTTCTAGGAGTCGACGTACTCCTAATCCCAGTCTTCAAGCACAATTTCTGTACTTTTTCCAGTGTAATTTGCTCACCACCTATCCACAATGTACAATACATAATTCACCACATCAATGCTTGACCATTATAAAATCAATTCAGGCTCGGTATATATGCATGATATGACATGCAACTTATCCGACTACCGCTTAAATGAGGTGCTAACCTAATTCGGCCTATTACCCGATTAAATTTCTAACGCGTCCAATTTAATCTCAAATTAATTTTTTTCAGTTTCTATACCTCAATTGCACCCAAATTGACTTAATGTCCCTCAGTGTGGTGCAAATTATCAGTCCCGATAGCAAATTACGAAAATACCCCTAATGGGTAAAAATTCGTATTTTTACTTCGAAAATTCCCATTATTTTTCTAAACTCATAATTCATCATTATTCATCATAATTCCTCAAATAAACATCAAGATCATCAGCCAATATTCCCCTAGAAAATTCGGCCAATAATGGTAATGGAGGAAAATAAATTCTTTTCTTGTTGTTTTGTTCCTAAATATGCTAAACTAACTTAAAACACTAACATAACTTAAAATCAAATTAATCTAACAAGTTTCTCTCTCCTAACCCATTTTTCCAGAATTGAATTCATCCTCAAATCACATGATTCAACCATGAAAAATGATAAGAAATGCATGAAAATGATAAATCTTAAGCTAAGCTTGAAAAATCATACCTTTAAACACTTGATTCCTTGAAAAATCACACTTTTTCTTTGAATTTTCTCACTCTAGGGTTTGTTCTTATTTCTCTCTCTCTCCTGCTGGTTTTGGTTGACCATCCCAATGAAGAATTCTGGAACTTTCAAGCCTTTTAATAGGCTTAATAAAATATTATTATTTTATTTACCTTTTGAATATTTTATTATTTTATTTTTTTCTAGCTATTTTTTTTACTTTCTTTTTCTACCACTCAATCCTCTTCACTTATCCATGTCCTCCATGAAATTTCTAGACTTTTCCAAAGTTTTGGTGGAGCAAATTTTTAAAAATTACACTTTTGCCCCCGTAAAGTGAAAAATTACATTTTTACCCCAAAAAATGAAAAATTGCCCATAGACATATTTTTCATCCCTTATACTCATACCATTCTCCAATTTGTCAAATGTGATCTAAATTCTCTCAAAATCTCAAATTTTATCCGCGAGTGGAAAAATTACAATTTTGCCCCTAGATAGTGAAAATTTCAATTTGACTCCGAATTGACCCTCGAACTCCTAATTACCATTTTGAGTCATCCTTGAACTGTGAAACTCTTAATTTCACCTTAAAATTCCTATTTGAACTAGTTCGAGGCTTAATCGACTTAATGATACCATTAGGGGCAATATCGTCTTTTAACGATTTCTCGAACTTCCTAAATATACAAACATTCTATCGAGCATGTGAATGATATTATAATTATTTTACAAAGCAGGGTTTGACAAGCTTCATCATGCTACCCATCATCAGCATCATCATCATCCTCACCAGCATCGTGAGATGAAGGACCGCCCTACAAAACGAGACAAATGGGAAAATTTGTTAGCTCATAAAATACCATAAACCATAAATCAAGAACAAAAAATAGAACTACACCTACTAAACATAAACGGCCAATATATGAGTGAAGATAGAATATTATACTTGTGATTTTAGGCCCTCTAGAATACAAGCAACGACACAGTCTTTAAACGTCTGCATGGCCAGAGTTAATGACTAAATTGAAGCCTTCAGCTCTAACATGTCTTTTTTATGTCGATGCATGATCCAACGCAATTGACGCTTCGTGACTACTCCGTCATTGACTCTTGTCGAATGGGTCAGCTGCAATAACATATATTACTGTATTATTCAATAATCATATAAAGAATTGTTGAACATTAACTGTTAGAACTTTAAAATCCATACCAACGGCTCGTTACCACTTTACAGTTGAGCAGGACCGATCTGTAGTTAAGGAGCTGTCGTCACCTCCCTCAACTGTAATGATAGAAATTACTGTGTTACTCAATAAACATATGCAAAAATGTTGAACACAAATCGTTATAATCAATCTTACCGATGGCTCATTAGAAGTGTGCATCTGAGGAGGACTTGTCAGTGGTTGAGGAGCTATCATCGCATGGTCCAACTACAAACACAGATATGTTATTCGATAATCACATATGGAATTGTTGAACACAAACCGTTAGAATAGTCCTTACCGATTGTTCACTGCCATTGCCATGGTCTTCTCTTTCTTTCATCAACTCAGGGCCCGACAGCTCATCCACTAAAGCAGCGACGATGCACCTCCGCTTCATGCCACCAGTGGCTTTATTCTCTTTTAATTTTCTCTTATTTTTTAGAGCATCTAAGCCCTAGTTTGGCAGATCCTCTAAGTGCCCTATTGGCACGTACTGATGGCCCTAAGATAATGGGACATCAATGTCCATAAAATACTCTCGGTTGGCCTCATCCTGGGTGGGCTCCAAGGTCTCGACTGCCCATAACTGCAAAATAGGGATTATGATTAAATTTTTGACAAAATTATTATACAAATGCACAGTAGAAATTAGTAGCTGTTCACTCACCTACTCAGATGACTCAAACTTCTCAACTTTTTTGTAAAAGTCTTTCAGCTTCTGATTACATTGCCATTTGCACATACGTGGGTAGACGTCCTTTGGAGCAAAAGAGGCAGCTATTTTTCGGAAGGCCAAAATTGCCTCTATTGCTCAAAACTGCAAATCAAATGTAACATTATCATTCCATAAATGATAAACAAGTGCAACCACAAATTTTTATGTCAAAAATGAAATGGATAAATGTTTAGTGACAGTACTTGTATCACCCACGCGAATCCATAAATGTTGTATCGTAAACAAGTAGCCTTTTGTGAGTTTGAGGCAAGCACTTCGAATCCCTTTAAAAGGTAGTCCTCGGTCAGCCTCCAAACATAGTGACCCCATGGGAAGGCATTCCAAGAGTCGATGTCCTCCACCAATGACAATAGCCAAGGCATCACCCGTCTACGGTAGTCTTGACAAAATAAAATGTTATTCGCGATCAAGACAAGTGCCATCTTGGTCGGGTGGCCTGGTCACTGAAAGTTGCCTCTGCGAAAAGCATCAAGCAACTCCTACAGCTTAATACTCTGCTACCCGTTCTAGTATCTGGCATGAATTCCATTCGCAACAACCTCGTATGGTTGTTTGAACACATCGGGCATTGGACCAAACTTCAGTCCAGTGATAAGGCAGAACTTTTGCTTTGATATTGGCCCCTTGCTCTTGCTAATGGCAAACCATAGTCATGCTCCATTGCCTCTGTCTTATTGATTCGATGAATCATGATGTTATGCAGGAGACCAGCGCTGAAGTAGCCTTGTGGATGTACGTCCAGCAGCATTCCGAAACATGTACGCTTCACTGCATCGTACTCCCCTTTTTCTTGGAGAGTCTTGTTGATGTAATGCAATTTCGACCACTTACAGTGGGTGTTGATAGCGACATTGAACGCCCACTTCTCCCTCAGCATAAGAAGCAAACTATCAAGATCCGCATACTAATCGGACTGCACTTGCAAAACATGGCACACATGCACAAGTGAGTTAACCCATAATGTGGAAACAAGCTATATTGAAGAAAGAAATAAATGTTGTAACACGCCATGCATATCAAGTCAAATGTCATGACATGCCATGCATATCAGTGTCGTGACACACCAATCATTATAATTACTGACTCGTTACACTAACAGCCGTGACACACTAAAAACACAAAAAACCAGTTAACCCACAACAAGCCAGGAACAACCGTGACATGCCAAAAACTCAAAAATCTAGTAACCCCACAACACGCCAGGAACAGCCGTGACACGCTAAAAACCCAAAAAACTAGTTAACCCACAACACTCCTGGAACAGCCGTGACATGCCAAAAACCTAAAAATTCAGTTAACCCACAACACGCCAGGAATAGCCGTGACACGCCAAAAACCAGTTAACTCACAACACGTTAGGAACAGCCGTGACACGCTAAAAACCAGAAAATCCAATTACCCCACTACATTCCAGGAACAGCTGTGACACATTAAAAACCTAAAAAACCAGTTAACCCACAACACGCTAGGAACAACCGTGACACGCCAAAAACCCAAAAATCCAATTAACCCATAACATGCCAGGAATAGTCGTGGCACACTAAAAACCCAAAAAACTAGTTAACCCACAACATGCCATATGCAAACGTGGACCCCCTTCAACATTTTGGAAGAAAACAGTTTAAGCAACATATCAATTGCAAAGCATACAATTTAAGCAAAGAACAAACAGAAGAAAAACCAGGAAGAAAATAGTTTAAGCAAAACATAACAATTGCAAAAAACACCAACATATCAAACCAACACAGCAAAAAATCAACAAACAGAAGAAAGATTAATTTTAGACTGATTGACCTCTTTACTGATAACCGACATTGTTGCTGTGATGTAGTTAAGCTTACAAAGAATGAAGTCGAACTCTCTGCTACCTTTTGGAATGAGGAATGAATCTTACTTCCTTCACACAAACGCTTGCGATTTTAAAAAAATATTTAATTAAAATGAAATGGCCTTTTATATTCATTTTAATCATTCAGTGGAAGTCCAAGCGCCTTCTTCGTCATTTGCCTGCCTCCTTTCACACCATGGCGTGTCACATATTCAACCCATGGTGTGTCACACGTTCAAGCCATGCCGTGTCACACGTCTGACCATGGTGTGTCCCATACTCTAAATGCTACCGTGTCACACCTGTGTCACATATTATCACCGTGTCGTCTCACACATTATCACCCTGCTGTGTCACACCCGTGTCACATATTATCACTGTGCCGTCTCACACATTATCACCCTGTCGTGTCACACATTCTGACCATGGCATGTCACACACTCTAAACACTGTGGTGTCACACTCGTGTCACATATTCTCATCGTGCTGTCTCACACATTATCACCCTGTCGTGTCACAAATTCCCTCTATTGCGTGTCACACACTCTAAACCCTGCCATGTCACACTCGTGTCACACATTATCACTGTGTCGTTTCACACATTATGACCTTGTCGTGTCACACATTTTGACCATGACGTGTCACACACTCTAAACGCTGCAGTGTCACACCCGTGTCACATATTCTCACCGTGCCATCTCACACATTATCACCCTACAGTGTCACAGATTCCCTCCATGGCGTGTCACACATTCTAAACCCTGTGGTGTCACACCCTTGTCACGCATTATCATTGTGCCGTTTAACACATTATGACCCTGCCGTGTCACACGTTTTGACCATGGCGTGTCACACACTCTAAATGCTGTCGTGTCACATATTATCACCGTGACGTCTCACACATTATCACCTTGCTGTGTCACAGATTCCCACCATGGCGTGTCACACACTCTAAACCCTGTCGTGTCACACTCGTGTCACACATTATTACTGTGTCGTTTCACACATTATAACCTTGCCATGTCACACGTCTGACCATGGCGTATCACACACTCTAAACGCTGTCGTGTCACACCCCTGTCACATTCTCACCATGCCGTCTTACACATTATCACCCTGACGTGTCACACACTCTAAACCCTACCGTGTCACATATTTTCACCATGACGTGTCACACATTGCCACCATGCCGTGTCATACATTCCCACCACTCCGTTTCACAAACTCTAAACCCTGCCGTCACACAGACGACATGGCCTACTATAGCACGACCATTTTCTACTTCTGATTCACATCTTTCTCCTTTCGATTCACCACCGTATCAAGGATTTTTGGTTTCACATCATTCTCGAAGCTTTTGATTCATCACGACCAGTTCCTCGTTCGATTTAATATCACCATTCGTATTATCTGAATGCCATGTCTGAAATATATAAAAAATCATTATTTTGTTTTGCACAAGCTTCTGGGGAAAAATTGGATGTTTTGCATAAAAGTAGATGTTCGAAATTTCTTCGCACATTTATTTTCTAATTTTTCGCCTGTTTGAGAGTGCGCGTCAACGAAGATGTCTCATTAAGGGCATTTTTGTCCCAAAATCTCTTCTAGTGGCTGAAAACAGTTAAATTTATCTATAAGGTTATTTTCAAAAACACTTTGTTTTCAAAGGCTAAAAAAAAAAATTTCCCCTAATATAAAACCTCTCCACCCATTAAGCTTTATTCTGACCTTAATACATGAATTTGGAGCCTCGTTAAAAACCTTTCCAAGGAATAACCCAATGGGAAAAAACCAAGGATAAGAAAAAAAGTACTCTAAAAACATGTATTTCTATCATCTCAAAGCTCTACAATCGGTCCCCATCTTCTACTCCTTATAACCCGATCCAATCTTATCTTAAGACTCTTAATTAGGATTTGTTTTGGCAAAGCCTCCAAACTTGTCCATATAAGTTGATCATTCTTCTGCTGCATCATCCTTCCTAATTTGACAATTGAATGAGCACAAAGATTAGCTTCCCTTGCACAATGTGATGCACAAATGCGCCTTAGTTGCTCCACAAGCAGACAGCCAATCCTCAACAATGTTCCCCTCACTTCCTTTACAATTCTTCTCTCATAGCCAACCAACAACCACACTATTGTCCAACTCTACCTTCTTCACATCTAAGTTCTTTTGACAGCACACATGTAAAGACCAAGCTAAGGCTTTCAATTTGGCTTCAACCACAAGGATCCATACCTAAATTTTTTAACCCCAGCTAAACACATCATCCCTGCTTCACTTCTAACCGCGAAACCAACATTCACCATTTTGTGCCATTTACTTCAAAAAATGGAGCATCTGAATTGATCTTAAAACCATTAAGACTAGCCCAAGCACAAATTCTTTTTCTTTCTAAACCATCACTCCTTATCGAATAGGTGTTAACTAATCGATATTACCGCACTATATCCATGCCCATCTCTACCACCATCGCTGGATCTATCTTTTGTTGTTTGAATATGAGCGAGTTTCTAACCTTCCATATAGCCTATAAAATTCCCACAACCTCTTCAACATTTTCTTTATCTAACAGATCACAAACCATTTGATAAACAAGTTCTTTTCATAAATGGGTTCCATGCATAAGATGTTTCTGAAAATAAGCCTCTCCATAATTTTAACTATTTTTAGCTAAGAAAATTAAAATTTTGACAAAATTACCCTTAATGAAACCGGCCCATTTGTTTGGCTCTGCGCTTCAACTTGAAACCTATTAATGGGTGAAGTATGTTTAGGTCCGCGCCTCAAACCAAACCATATTCTTTGAGCTTTCCATTCTAGACCATTCATCTTTGGAGTATTCTTTACCAAAAAGAAAAATGTTTAAGCATTGTGAGCATTTTAGAGTAATTTTTAATATATAAAGAAAAACCTTTGAGCATTTTGGGTATTTTTAAAGCATTTTGGAGTGATTTTTGATATATGAAGAAAAACATTTGAGCATTTTGAGATTTCTTTGTGAAGTAGGCATATTCGTTAATTATGTCTTTAAATAGAATATGGTGTATCGTTTGAAGTTGTTAATCTTGTTAAATGGAATTCAGTAGTTTTAGTGATTTTTAGGCGTTACATAATCAGTTTTTGGGCATTGTGTGATTAGTTTTCGACATTATGTTACAAATTTTTAGGCATTGCGTGACTGACTTTAGGCATTTCTTGCCTAATTTTAAAGCATTGCATGACTAATTTTTAGGTATTGCGTGACTGGTTGATATGGCATTACGTGACTTGTTAGTAAGGCATTGTGTGACTAATTAGTAAGGCATTGCATGACTTAAGCATTGCTTACAAACCAATCATGCAATGCCTAAAAAGCAGTCATGTAATGCTTAAAAATCAGTCTGACAATACTTAAAAATAAGTGACACAATGCCTAAAAACTAGTAATGTAATATCTAATAACTAATTGATTTTCCTGCTCGCAGTTAGGTTTAAGTCGCCAAAATCATACAGTGTTCTAATGTATAGATATGTCTAATCAATTTCAACTCTTTAACTTTGAGGTTCTATGAATAAACTAATAAACCAAAGAACCTAAAACACATACTTTTTTTTTTTTTTTGCTAAGCCATGAAATTGTGCATTTCATAAAAGAGAGATTACAAAACTCCATAACCCTCCAAAGCAAGACAAATTATATCCTTATCGGGAGAGCCTTTCTCACTCCCCTTATGCAAAAATAAAATATACTCCTTTTACAAAATATTCCTTGAACAATTCCAACTTAAAATCCCATAAAAAGAAACAAAATCTCCAACAAATATGTTTATCAATCATCTCAATCCCAGACACAACAAAACTGTGAACCACCATAAAACCCATAAAAAATGCTTTAGTTGTTCCTTATCCTTGAGCCTATTATCTTAACCAATGTGATCCAACTTATCAACAATAGCATCTCCATCGTAGCACACGTTTCGAAGCAAGTCATCACCAGAAAACATCCAGTTACCACATTCATCATGCTAACTACAATCACCATTGAAGAGCAAAATCGCTATTCATCGCCCTTGAGAACCCTAAGATCTACCATCCAAAAAAATAAAACAAAATAAGAAAGAGTTTGATATCATCTCTGCTCTTTGGGACGGGAAGAAAGAACTGGATAGTAAGATAAACAGTATTTGGCCAGAGAGAGAAATCAGGATTTAATTTTGAAATTTTTGTCTAGATGGTGGGATAGAGAAAACTGAAACCATTTTAATTTTTTTTGAAATCATTTAAAGGGCATTGTTGTCAAGTCATGCCAAAAATTGGTTAAAAATAGTTAAAATTATAATGAATGATATTTTTGAATTAGGCTTATGAGGAAGGTTATCTCTCTCAATTTCCTCTTGATAAAATTCTATAATTGACTCAAAGTGGTAGCATAAATCTTGAAAGGCCCACTTTAACAATATCCATATACCCCAAGCAAATTGACAAGTGCCAAAACAATGGAAAATAGTTTCCAGTTCCACTCTATAAAATGCACAACAACGTTCTATATTAATCCTTCTTTGTATGAGGGCTTCCTTTGTAGGCAAAGCTTCCTTAAACATTCTCCATGCAAACAACATTAATTTTTGCGAAACACTTAATGTCCATAATTTTTTTCCCAATTCCTTATATGCCTGATGATGAGCTACCCACTACTAGATTTCTCATAGAAAAGCTTAGCATCCATTACCTTGATTTCACCGTATACTCACCATATTTATTGCCAAACCAAATTTGGCTATCTTTTGGTCTTCTAAAGCTAAGCGATATGGATAATATAAAACTGCACTTATACGGTAGAAAATACAAACTCAATCTCTCTTTATTCCAAGTCATCATATACACATTAATTAATTCACTCACAACCATGTTATCTCTAACCTCATCACAATAGGCTAACACATTCATGGGAGTTTCATATGGTATCCATTCGTCAACTTGCACCCTAATATTATTACCATCCCCTACTTGCCAAATTAATCCTTTTTGAAAGACAAATTGACTCTCCTTGATATTATGCCATATATAACTAAGATTGAATCCTATTGGGACATCCATAAAAACAACATGAGAAAAATAATGTGCCTTAAGAATTTTGTAAGTAAGGGCAGATACTTTTTTTTGCAATCGCCAACCTTGTTTTCCTAGCATAGCCAAATTGAATTTCTTTGTATCTCGAAACCCCATACCACTATAGGAATTCCAACTTTTTCAGTGAATTTTTGTTGCATTTTTTGTACCACCCCACCAAAATTTTGCTATTGCTGAATCTATCTCATTGCATAAAGAGTCAGGCAATTTGAAGCAACTCATCACACAGGTAGGAATCGCATGAGCCACTGCTTTGATCAACACTTCATGGCTAACAATGGAAACCAACTTGTTCTTTCAATTTGAGATTTTCTTCAACACCTTTTCCTTCATGTAACTAAAGATTTGCTGCTTGGAACCCCCACAAACCAATGGCATGCCAAGATATGTCCCACCCCAATTGCCATTATTGATTCCCAAGATTCGACAAATTTTTGCCTTTTCAAAATCACTAATATTGCTACTGAACAACACAACAGATTTCTCAAAGTTAATTTTTTGACAACAACTTCATATCTTTCAAAGATCTTAAAAACTTGAGCTTCTTGGCCTTGGGCTTTCCCAAAGATCATGCTATTGTCTCCCAAAAACAAATGGGTAACAATGGGGCTTTTTTTACAAGCTTTGATTCTAGAGATACTTCTACTAATTGTTGCATTCATTAATAAATTGGATAGAGCTTCTGTTACTGGAACAAATAAAAAAGGCAAAAGCGGATCACCTTGCCTCAACTTCTTTGAAGGTGCAAACTTGTTCCCTGGTCTACCATTAACAAGAACAAAATAAGTAACTGAAGTAATGCATCTCATTATCATCTCAATAAACATACTTAAGAAATCTAGTTTTTTTAAGATGGATTGTAATAAGACCCATTCCACCCTATCATAAGCCTTACTCATATCAAGATGAATAGCAAAATAACCAGTCTTACCCAACCTCTTATTATGTAAATAATGTATTATTTGATGTGTTGTAGTGACATTATCAAAGATTAGTATCCCAAGAACAAAAGCACTTTGATTATCAAAAATAAGAATATGCAAAATAGGTTTCAACCTATTGGTAATTACCTTTGGTGCAATTTTATATATCACATTGTATAGTCTAATTGGGCGGTATGGACTTACTAACTTGGGCTATGAGACCTTCGGGATAAAGGCTATGTATGTGTGGTTTATCGCCTACACATCTAATCTTCATGACAAAAAATCAACCACCAACTTATGAACATTTCTACCAATTTTCTCACAATATTACTGATAAAGATTGTTGGCAAACCATCTGGCCTTAGACCTTGTTGGCTCCATTAGTTTTTGATGATAATAAAACATTCTCATTCATTTATGTCTAACTATGCTACTTGAGTGTGCAGGATGAAAAATGTATGCCAATAGTAAATTAATCACTAGAAGGCAAATATCAATCTTATAAGAATGAGAAGCTAAAGTTGAGCCACAAAATAGAAGCCTCTTAGTTGGATAAAGAAGAAAATTACTCAACTAAAACTCAAGAATGAAGATGGTCGGTTTAAAAACAGAGATGACTTGATCGACTAAGAAGTATTGTTAGTCAACTAAGAGCTTACTGCCAAAAACTGGATTTAGAGACAGAGATGACTTAATCGACTAAGAAGTATTGTTAGTTGATTAAGAGCTCACTGCTAGAAATTGGGTTCAAAGATAGAGACGATTTAATCGACTAAGAAGCATAGTTAGTCGACTAAAAACATTATATCTGAAGATTTGAATTTAAGCATTAAAAGATAGATTAATGGCTAGAACCATTCTAAACTATTTTCCAACAGTCAAAAACTGTCAAACATCCATCAGAGTTGGTTTTTCAAGTATAAAAACCCTCCCTAATAGCTAAAAACTAAATTCGAGGCTTCCAAGAACAAAAGAGCTCAAAAGCAGCAAGAAATTCTCTGCATACTTTCTGCACTTCACTCCAATCTTTGTAATTGAGATAAACACTTCACTTTGTACCATTCAGATCAGGTTAGTGATCATAGGTACATTCTTATTTCTTTTCTCTTTGAACACTTAAAGTGAGTGAGTCACTCTAAGGGATTTATTCAAGATTGGGTTAGCTTGATTAAGTGTATAGGTTCTAACTCAGCCTAGGAAAAGTTAGTTTTGGGTTTTAGTTGATCTCGAGAAAAACCATTGCTAAAGTTTGTGGCTAAACCTATGAAAAGCCATTGTAAAAGCTTGGTGGGAGCTTGGGAATTCCACCGTTGTAGTGATTTGGTTTGGAAAATCCTTTGTTGAACAATCAAGGTAGTGGATGTAGGTCTTTGACCGAACCACTATAAATCTTTGTGTATTGTTTGCCCTATTTTACTTTTCATTTCATTATTCCTTATATTATTCCTTCATCTTGCTTTGAAATTCTCATTATTGACCTTTAACTTGCCCCCAATTAGAGATCAAGTTTAGTAAGAGCCAAAAAGTGCTATTCATCCCCCCTCTAGCACATTTCTTTGGGACCAACAAGTAGTATCAGAGCCTATCCCTCTTTCTCAAGGCTTAACATCCTAAGGGAGATCCTAATGGCTCTTCAAAAATCAGTAGTTGTTGAAAGACAGTCCACAAATAAACCACTTCTGTTAGATGGCTCAAATTATCCTTATTGGAGCATTAGAATGTCAATCTATAAAGGGCAATAGATTATGAGATGTGGGATGTCATCACGGATGGACTTTTCATTCCCTCAACTACAAATGTAGTGACCAATGAACTAATTATTAAGCCAAGGTCTGAATGGATTGAAGCTGAAACCATAAACAAATTTTAAGGCAATAAACTTTTTGCATTGTACTTTAACTCCTACTGAGTTTAACAAAATGTTAAGCTGCACAACAGCTAAACAAGTGTGGGACAAACTTAGAATTATCCATGAAGGGACTTCACAAGTCAATGAGTCCAAAATAACTCTCTTAACTTATAATTATGAGATGTTTAAGACGAAACCTAGTGAAGATATCACCAACATGCTAGATAGGTTCACTAATATTACCAATAAACTCAGTCAGGTAGGCAAACCATTTCTCGAACATGAAATTATCAAAAGACTTCTTAGAAGCCTACCTAAAAATTAAAAGCCAAAGGTGACTGCCATTCATGAAGCCAAGGACTTAAATGTCATCACACTTGATGAAATATGCAAGTCTCTTCTTACTCATGAGTTAGAGCTGGAAGAAGAAAAAGAAGAAGAAGACAAGAGAGAAGCAAAAGAAAAGAAGAAAAGCATTGCCTTAAAAGCAAGCATTCTTGAAAAAGGAATGGACAATTTATCTTGTAATGATGATGAAGAATTGGCTATAGTGGCAAGAAGATTCAAAAAACTTATGGGACAAAGAGACAAGAGATTGGCTAGGAAAAGGTACAGAAGAGATCAAGGTTCTTCATGGAGAACTAAAAATAAAAATGAGTCCAACAAAAAGGAAGAGGTTATATGCTTCGAATGCAAGAAGCTTGGACACTTCAGGTCAGAATGCCCCTTGCTGAAGGAAGAAACTCTCAAGAAAAATAGAAAATCGAATAAGGCAATGGTGGCTGCAACCTGGTTTGATAGTGATGTTTCAAGTTCAGATGCTGAAGAAGAAAAAGTGGAAGAAAAAGCAAATTTATGTTTGATGGCAAGACATGAGGAATCTGAGGTATCTTCAGCTCTTTGTGATATTTCTATTGATGAACTTCAGGAAAAATATGAATGTCTCTATGATGAATTCGAAAAACTTGCTTCAAAATATAAAGTTTTGAAAAGAAAGACTGCATCTCTTGAGATAGATTTAGAAAATATAAGACATGACTTCAATTCTATTTTTAAACAAAGAAACCTTCTTCAAACGGAACTAGATCATTCAAAAAAAGATTTTGAAATTCTGAAATTGGAATTGGAAAACAAAACTGAAGCTTTACAAAAAACAGTTGATGAAAATACTACTATTTAGAGTTTGAGAAAAGAAACACATACTTTAAGAAAAATTCTATTAATGTCTTATCTAGATGTTATATTTGTGATAAATTTGGTCATCTATCTTATGACTATTATAGAAAAAGAAGCGCACTGAAAATAAAAAGGATTTGGGTTCCAAAAGAATCCTATGTAGTAGCTAACCTTTAAGGACCCATCAAGGTATAGATTCCTATTAAGAAAAATTGAATATCTGTCTTACAGGTTGAGCTAAACCAAAAAGACATATGCTCAAAAGCTCAATTGAAAGAAAAGCAACCATGGTACATGGACAGTGGTTGCTTAAGACACATGACTGGAAACGAAATGTTGTTTGCTCAATTGGACAAGAAAAAAAGAGGTACTGTATCTTTCAGAAATGATTCAAAAGGTAGAATTCATGGTATAAGAACTATTGGTAAGAATTCTCAAGCTCAAATTAGTCATGTGTTGCTTGTTAAAGGTTTAAAACACAATTTATTAAGTATCAGTCAATTGTGTGATAAAGGTTTTAAGGTATGTTTGGATTCAAATAAATGTGAAGTGATAGACATTAGTACCAACAAAACTTCATTCATAGGAAAACAAATCAAAAACATGTATGTCATATTTCCTAAAGATCTTGAATTAAATTGTGAAACATGTCTAATGGAAAATGATAGAAATGATAGCTGGTTATGGCATAGAAGACTTGGACATGTAAGCATGCATACCATATCAAAATTAATGAGAAAAAATCTAGTTATTGGATTACCTGAACTTAAATTTGAGAATGATCAGATTTGTGATGCTTGCTAACTAGGTAAACAAGTTAGAACATCCTTTAAAACCAAGAAGATTGTCTCCACCTCTAGACCTCTTAAACTGCTACATATTGATTTATTTGGTCCAATTAACACAACGAGCCTAAGAGGCAAATCATATGACTTTGTGATTATTGATGACTACTCTAGGTATACTTAAGTCTACTTTCTTGCTCATAAAAATAATGCTCTATCTGCATTTGTTAATCATTGTAAGAAGGTTCAAAATGAAAAAGGACTTGTCATAGTTAGCATTAGGAGTGATCATGGAAGTGAGTTTAAGGGAGATGAGTTTGAAAACTTTTGTAATGAAAAAGGGTTAGATCATAATTTTTTAGTGCCTATAACACCTTAACAAAATAGGGTTGTAGAAAAAAAAATCGAACTTTAAAAGAAATGGCTCGAACCATGCTTTGTGAAAACAATCTACCAAAGTATTTTTGGGCAGAAGCTGTCAACATAACAGCCTACATTCTTAATAGAGTCTCAATAAGGGCCATGATATTAAAAACCCCATATGAACTATACAAAGGTAAAAAACCAAACACTTATCACGTTAGAAGTTTTGGTTGTAAATGCTTTGTATTGAACAATGGAAAACATTCTCTAGGAAAGTTTGATGCTAAGAGTGATGAGACAATATTTCTAGGATATGCATTGAACTCAAAAGCTTATAGAGTCTTTAACAAAAGAACTTTAACAGTTGAAGAGTCTATCCATATAGTTTTTGATGAATCTAATACCTTACAAAAGGAAGTTCTTGTTGATGAAAATGATGCAGAGGACTTTGAAAGACAAATAGAAGAAATGAGCCTAGAAAACAAGAAAAACAGTGAAAAGAACTCCTCTGGAAGAGAAACAGAACCTCCACCTTTAGAAACTCTACAAAGGACTGAAAATCAACACATTGATCTTCCAAAGAGCTAGAAATATATTAAAGATCATCCACAAGAGTAGATCATTGGTGATCTTACACAAGAAGTCAAAACTAGGAAAGGAATTAGAAAAACAAGTGAATTCTCAACTTTCATCTCATAAATCGAGCCTAAAAGCTTTGAAGAAGCAAAAAAAGAAGAAAGCTGGATATTGGCCATGCAAGAAGAACTTGAACAATTTGAAAGAAACCATGTATGGACACTGGTTTCTAAGCTATTCAATCACCCAATTGTTGGCACAAAGTGGGTATTCAAAAATAAGGTAGATGAGCAAGGTAATGTTATTAGAAACAAAGCTAGGTTAGTGGCTCAAGGATCTAACCAAGAAGAAGGCATTGACTATGATGAAACTTTTACCCCTATTACTAGGATTAAAGCCATAAGATTATTGCTTGCATTTGCATGTTTCATGAACTTCAAATTATTTCAAATGGATGTGAAAAGTGCATTTTTAAATGGTCTCATTCAAGTAAAAGTTTATGTCAAACAACCCCCCAGATTTGAGGACTTTGAAAAACCTGATTATGTTTTCAAACTACATAAGGCCTTGTATGGACTAAAACAAGCTTCAAGGGCTTGGTATGAAAGACTCTCAAAGTTTTTAGTTGAGAAAAGGTATATTAGAGGGAGTATTGACACAACACTGTTTATTAAAAAATGCATCAATGATTTAATTGTTGTTCAAATCTATGTGGATGATATTGTGTTTGGTGCTACTAATGAGGCTTTATGCAAGAATTTTGTTGAAGAAATGCTGGGTGAATTCGAAATGAGCATGATAGGTGAACTGAAATTCTTTCTTGGGCTTCAAATCAAACAATGTAAAGATGGCATCTTCATCAATCAAGAATATACATTCAAGACATGTTGAAAGAGTTTGATATGCTGAAGCTGAAATCAATCAACACACCAATAAGTCCCTCTACCGAGCTTGATAAAGATAAAAAAGGAAAAAATGTTGATCAAAAGCTTTATAGAGTTATGATTGGATCTTTGCTTTACTTAACTATTAGCAAACCTGATATTCAATTTAGTGTATGTTTCTGTACGGTTTCAATAACAACCTAAAGAGTCACACTAAACTGTAGTAAAAAGAATCTTTAGATACCTCTTGGACACACAAAATTTAGGATTGTGGTATCCTAGAGGAACATCTTTTAGTCTCATTGGATATTCAGATGTTGACTTTGCTAGAAGTAAAATAGATAGGAAAAGTACTAGTGGCACTTGTCAACTTCTAAAAAACATGCTAGTATCTTGGTCAAGTAAGAAACAAAACTCGGTTGCACTTTCCACAGCTGAAGCTGAATATGTTTCCTTAAGTAGTTACTGTGCTCAAATTTTATGGATTAAACAACAATTAAAAGACTTTGGAATAACCATGCATAATATACCAATATTTTGTGATAACAAAAGTGTCATTAATATATCAAAGAATCCAGTTCAGCACTCTAGGACCAAACATATTGAAATTAGACGTCACTTTATTAGAGACCATGTGATTAAAGGAGATATTAAGATTGAGTTTGTTAACACCTTGCAACAATTAGTTGCTATAATCACCAAGGCCTTAAATGAGGAAAGATTTAATGAAATTAGGAGAAATCTAGGAATGGTCAATATACAGGAGCTTTAAGAAAATTTATGAGCTTTTCATTTATAAGATAGTAGGTACTTAGTTGATTAAAAGTATCGCTTAACCAACTAAGAGCATTCTGTATCTTTTTGTTAATAGACTTAGTCGAATAAGAATAACACTTAGTCAGTTAAGAAACTGAAATAAAAATGATAAAATTTAAGGAAAAAGAGATAGGTATACCAGATGAAAAAGAAAAGGAAATACTGCTAAACTAAAAATAAAAAGAGAGGTAATTTTTTAATTTTGAAAATGAGGGTAAATGACAGCATTTAAAAGGGGGAGTCTGACGATTATAAAGGAAAAATAACTTCCCTAAGCTCCTTCTCTCTCCATTAGAAGCCACTCCTTTGAAAACCAAAACCCCATTTCTCTTAAACTCTCAAACCCTAAGTTTGAATCCACTCAAAATCGATTGTCAAAACCACTTTACCTAGTAATATTTTGGAAAATAAGAAAAGTAAACAACCCATGGAAGAAAGTCCACCATCCAAGATTCAAAAAAAGAGGAAGAAGGATAAGTCAGCCTCGGTGACAGAGAAAACTGGAAAAAAATAGCAAGAAATAGAACAAAAATCAGAGAAAAAGAAGGAAAAAGAAAAACTCCTCAGAAAAGGTACTCCTCCATCCACCAAATTTAGAAATAAAACCTATGAGGATAGGTTTAGGAAGAAAGAAAATGCACCGATTTCATGTGGAAAATACATTGACTTGGATAGCTTTAATGAGGTGCCAGAAATTAAAAAAGGTTTATCGGATTATTTTGAAGAGATAAAATTGAAGAAATTGAGCACTTTTAAGAATAGAACCTATAGTACCAACTTAGTGAAGGAATTCTATGCTAGCATTGCACTAGATGAAAATGAACTTAAGGAACCTGAGGATTTTGTTGATGATGGTCTGAATGTGTTCTTGAATGGAAAGGAGTTTGTGGTCAAGGCCACAGATTTGGGAAGTCTACTCAAAGTTGAGTGTGAAGAAGGAGAATATGAAATTCTTGAAGATTATGATTCTTCATCTCTGTGGGAAATAATAATAGGGAAAAAGGAAAGATATTCATCCAAAAGTTATGCCAATTTCATTAAAAGCCCTCAGATTAAGATTCTGCATTATTTCATTGCCTTTATAATACATGGAAGAAGCGGTAGCTTCAACTACGTAAGCCTTCAAGATATGTGGCTAATAGAGCATGCCTTTAATGCTACCCCCCTTAACTTAGGCAGATTCATGATAGAAAGAATGAAAAGAACATGTCAAGTTAAGAAGGTAAATCTACCGTATGGAAACATAATTACCTCTCTGATTAAGAAAAAGGGGATATGGAGTTCAAGATATAAAATAGACCAAGTGAAAAGTAGGGACCAAGCAATCTATCTAGGAAGCTTGCCAAACCTAAACCCTAAACTAGAAGGAGAAAAGTTTGTCAAGACCCTCAAAATTGCTCTAAAGGATGAGCATTCCACCCTTGCTTAGACTCAGACAGCTTCCTGCTAGATTTCGAATGAAATGATTCTAAATTTGCTAATGAGAGTTGATGGGAAACTCATTAACCAATCTGCAAGGATACAAAAAATTCAAGATAAGTTGGAAAAGCTAGAAAAGGTGATGAAAGAAAAGAGAAAAATAGCTTCTGGACCTGCTATTGAAGACACTTCTGCAACACCAAGTATAGCACCAGCAAAACAAGCTACTGAAAGTCCTGACCTCCAAGCTGAAGGTGATAAACAAGAATTTGTTCTAGCACGAAAATCTCCCATTCTTGAGCCCCAAAATGAAGAAGAATCCAATGAAGGCACTGAAGTACTTAGATCCTTTAATGACAACTCTCCACCACATGATGAACCATAACCAGAAAAACCATCTCCTCCCAACTTTGAGGAAGTTTCAATAATGGATGTATTTCACCAAATGGTCAAAGAAGAACAAGCAGAAAGAGAAGCAACAAAGGATAAAGATCAGAAGTCAGCATCTACAAGGGCTTCTCCTGAGTTAGTTCACATTGCCAGAAAAAGTGGACCTATTAAAACAGAACAAGGGCAAGCAGCTGCTTCTACCAAAGATAAATCCAGACCTACTGGTAAAGGCAGGAAGACCATGGCAATAAAGACAAAATTTCTCAAGAGAAGAAAGTATTCAAGAATAGCTGAGAAAGCCAAACCCTTAGTCCAATCTTTTGCTCAAAATCCCCTCCAAATTTTAGACAAATCATCCCCTGACTCCTCATCAAAAAGAGCATCACTTAGGCCATCTCCTAAACCCTTCAATGTCCATTATGGCACTGATGAGTCTAACCTTTCTGATTCTTCTCAAACCAGTTGACCACCCTTATTTTTTGCTGATGACAAAAAAGGGGAGTAATATGATCGAAAGCTTAGGGGAGATAGAAAGTAAAAGAATTTTAGGGAGAAAATAGAAGTGATGTAGGGGCAATTTAGGAATTTAAATCTAACTCTGACGATATTGAGCTATTTATGTTATTTTATGTACTGATGGTTGAAAACTGATGCTGATAACTTGCCGATAACTTATGTTTATGGTTGTTCTGTTGAATTGAATGGAAACTGTTTCTAAAATAAAAATGGATGTTGCTTATGTGTTTATGATATATGATATTTCTGCTGGATGGTTAATGGTATTTATTTTTGGAATGGACATGAAAATATGCTGATGACAGTGAATGATAATTCTGTTACCTACAGCTGATTGTTATGTAAGGCTGTATAAAAATATTTTGTCAAATGATTGAATCTATACTTGTCATTTTCTTTAAGAAATAAATAAAAACTTGTTAAAATGAATAATAAAATTATGCATACTCTAAGGGGGAGCACATACTCAAGGGGAGAAAATCCTCATTTTGTGCAGAACAAAAAGGATCTAATAGACATTGTGCTAAAAATCAATGAATGTTTTGTCATCATAAAAAAAAAAGAGATTGTTGGCTCCATTAGTTTTTAATGATAATAAAACATTCTCACTCATTTATGTCTAACTATGCTACTTGAGTGTGCAGAATGAAAAATGTATGCCAATTGTAAATTAATCACTAAAAGGCAAATATCAAATCTTATAAGAATGAGAAGCTAAAGTTGAGCCACAAAACAGAAGCCTCTTAGTTGGATAAAGAAGGGAGTTAGTCTACTAAAACTCAAGAATGAAGATGGTCGGTTCAGAAATAGAGATGACTTAATCGACTAAGAAGCATTGTTAATCGACTAAGAGCTTATTGCCAGAAACTGGGTTCAAAGACAAAGACAACTTAATCGACTAAGAAGTATTGTTAGTTGACTAAGAGATCACTGGCAGAAACTAGTTTCAGAGACAGAGACGACTTAATCGACTAAGAAGCATAGTTAGTCAACTAAGAGTATTCTGTCTGAAGATTTGAATTTGAACACTAGAAGACAGATTAACAGTTAGAACCATTCCAAACTGTTTCTCAATGGTCAGAAACTATCAAATATCTATCAAAGTTGGTTCTGTAAGTATAAGAATCCTCCCCAACAGCTAAGAACTAAATCCAATGCTTCCAAGAACAAAAAAAGCTCAAAAACAGCAAGAAATTCTCTGCATACTTTCTGCACTTCACTTTAATCTTTGTAACTGAGATAAGTAAGTCACTTTGTATCATTCAGATCAGGTTAGTGATAATAGGTACATCCTTATTTCTTTTCTTTTTGAACACTTAGAGTGAGCGAGTCACTTTAAGGGATTTATTCAAGCTTAGGTTAGCTTGATTAAGTGTATAGGTTCTAACTCAACCTAGGAAAAGTTAGCTTTGGGTTTTTGTTGATATCGAGAAAAACTATTGTTAAAGGTTGTGGCCAAGCCTATGAAAAGCCATTGTAAAAGCTTGGTTGGAGCTTGGAAATTCCACCATTTTAGTGATTTGGTTTGGAAAATTCTTTGTTCAACAATCAAGGCAGTGGATGTAGGTCTTTAACTGAACCATTATAAATCTTTGTGTATTGTTTGCCCTGTTTTACTTTTCATTTCATTCTTCCTTATATTATTCCTTCAACTTCCATCGAAATTCTCATTATTGACCTCTAACTTGCCCCCAATTAGAGATCAAGTTTAGTAAGAGTCAAAAATTGCTATTCACCCCCTCCCCCTCTAGCATATTTATTTGGGACCAACAAAGCTTTCATAAGAGGCATTTGGAATAAAGCCTCTTAGACCTCATCCAAAGAGATTTCAGCTTCCAACGTCTCATTAAGTGCATTAGACATCTACGGCTTAATAACCATTAGAACATCATCAATCTAATTCAGCCTTGAAGAATTGAACAAATTAAAGTAAAATTCACCAACCTTCTTTGTAATTTCTTCTTGATCGTCAATCCACTCTACACCAGCTCTTTTCAAAACCTAGATGGTATTTTTCTTCCTACATTCCTCAACTTTGCTATGAAAAAACTTGGTAATCATGTCACCCTCTCGCAAGCAATCTACTCCAGATCTCTGTTTCCACATTATTTCCTCACATCTTATTAAATCATTAATTTTATGCTAAAACTATTTAACCAGGTGAAATTGACTCATTGATTTGTGGGCCCCCTATAGCTTAGACTTGAAAGAATTAAATTTACATTTTACCATTTCAAGCTTGTTCAAGAATTCTAATGCCGATAGGTGTTGATTGCCCACTACTTCCGATATAAGTTTTTCACAATTTATATCATTCAACCAAGCTGCTTCCAAACAAAATCTTCTTTGCCATCTAATTGTTCTTTGACTAAACAAGTCAATCTTTAAAACAAAATAGTCTGAAACTCCCAAAGCTTTAGTGTGAACAACATGCTGTGGATACATATTTCTCCAAGACATGGAAGCCAAAGCTCTATCAAGCCTGCATCTAATTGTTTCATCGCCCTCTCCATTATTCCACCACATAAATAAAGGACCTCTGAACCCCAAATCTAGAAAACCACACTCACTACTAGCCTCCCTAAACTCCCTCATCCTTAATTCACTTCGTTCCACTTCTCTGTCTTTCTCACTAGTAAAGAAAATTTCGTTTAATCGCCAAAACACAACCATGGTAGTTGAGATTTCTCCTTAAGTTTTCCAAGTAGATCCCAACCTATACGTTTATCTGTCGATTGTGGGTACCCATAAAAACTTGTTAATCTCTTCTTCTGTCTTCTAAGAATTATTTCTACATCAATATGGTTAAGGGAAAAAGTTTTAATTTCTAACAATACTTCCTTTCTCCATAATAAAGCAAGACCACCACCCCTACCAATACCCGTTACGTCAACAGTCAAACAACAATCCATACCCAACAATACTCTCGAACGTTCTATTTCACTAGTATACTTTCTTGTTTCCATTAAGAAAACTACCTCGGGTTTTATTCTCCTCAAATATTTTAGAAGTTCTTGATTTGTTCGAGGATTTTCGAGTCCTCAACAATTCCAGTTCATAATCCTCATTTATCTAAGTGGCGCTAGCCGCCAGGACCATCGTGCACCGCTAGTTCAACTTGAAATTCACCGCAGTTCTTATTCTTTTTCCCATTAACCTTTATTTTTACGTTCTAATCCTTCAGTTTTCTCTTTAAATTTCTCCTCACAACTAGTTTACAATTTGGTCTAGGACCATCTTGCACCTCAACATCAACCAACACACCTTTCTCACCATTCAAATCTGCATATTCCTTTGGATCCACTCGATTCAATACAAAGGGCTTTTCGGGGTTTACTGTTGGCAACTGTTCTCTACCTTCGACTGACACCTATTCAACTTGCACCTGTTCTCTACTTTCATATGGCACGTAGTCACTTGTCTCTGGCATATTACCTCTTGCCACTGATTTTGAATCATCCATTCGTTCGATTCCATTCACATCATTCTGTTCATCACCCATACCTTAAGATTGAGCCTGCTTTAATATTTCACTAAGCGTGGCTGAAGTGAAATGACCCCCACTAACCTTTTTCTTTTTATATCCCACCCCCTACGAGTGAACATCCGAGTTCTTCCATTGGCTTTGTCCATGACCTTCGAATTTAATCTCCACTTCCTTTCTTCTTTGTGAGGCTATTAGAAAAGCCCCATATTGTTTTTGAACCTCCGTACCATTCTCATCGAGGCATGGTTGGTTACAGCTCTGTTCATGAATGCCACACCTAAAGCAAAACTTTGCCAGCCTCTCATAATGGAAGGAAATCCACTTAATGTGACCATCATCCATGTGAATCATAATTCCTCTCTTTAAGGGCTTTGTTAAATCAATAAGGACCCTAATCCTCGTATACTTTCCTTTGAGATCCCCACCGTCCCCATCCACAGTAATAAACCAGTCAGTTGTGTTGCCTATTACTTTTGCAGTTTCCCTCTCCATTAGTTTAATCGGAAGACCAATAACATGTATCCAGAGTTCTTCATGCTTGAAGTTCACTTCCTTTGGTTCCATTGACTCCATGTCAAACTCTTTCAACACCACTAGGTTTCGATCAAAGCAGCATGGTCTACCAGCTTTAATCCGATCAAAATCCTCCTTATCACTGAAGCTAAAGAAATATTTGTTTTCCCCTATTTCCTTCGCCGTTAGTTCTCCTTTAGTTATCCATAGGTTACCCAACATTTTTATCATTGCTTCCCTGTAAATCTTCTTCCCCTTCCACACTATTCCCAAAAGGCAATAATCGTTGCTATTTTTTGATGAACTTGAACCATTGTTGATACCGATTTGTAGTTGAGAATCGTCCGCCTTCGTTAACCTTAAATTCTCTAATCTCTTCCATTCAACACTCTTCACTACCCTCCTCTGTATAACGTGATCCGAATTACTCGAATTGTTGCCAAAATCTTAAAATTAGACTTTAGCAGAGACCTTGCTTGAAACAAGATCCTACTCTCCAAAACCCTATTTTAGAGAGACACCTTTTATTTCGATTTATTTGAGGACATCTTACAAGTGAATCAAACTTCGACTTATGCATTTTTCTATTCAAAGAATTAAATTCGAATCTGCTTCCTATTCTATTAAATCAAAAAGTTAAAAAGGAAAAAAACTTATCTATTGTTCTAGTTATAACTTAGTAAATGCTTTGTGCACTAGTGTTACCAATTCTTATTGCAATGCCCTTTTGTAATCTCCTCTATTTGAGGAAGGATTGATCATTTTGTCATAGTGAGATAAAATAACACAACTATATGTAGTTGATTTATGATAAAATAACAACTTTGCAACATTAAATTACAATGAGAATAGCAGAGAAATAAAGGGGATGTTCAAAGGCAGTGAAAATTAACTGCAATCATGCTTATTGATTTCTGATGTTTCTTCTCTAATCTTCTCGGTGATTGACAAGCCATTATGCTAATTGCTCAATAGCCGTGCTTGCAGGCACTGTTACACTCTTGGAGGAATTTCTTGGCATCCATTGCTAAAAAATGCTAATCATATTATAGCATATCGTTTGACGACAATGCTAGCGGACATCAAATCTCCTTCTAGACCTCTTCAACCCCAAAATGATAAGCAGCATTCCAAAATAATCGTAATTGTAAGCAGTCTCGAAGAGTTCCAGTTTGTAGTTATTCCATGGAGGAAATCTAAACCAAAAATCAGTGAGGAAGCTTCTTCTGGCGACTGCCTTGTAGTGACTAAATGTGTCAAAGGAGAATTTGCCATGGTAATTCCCAATCCCACTTTCACCGATCCCCCCAAATGGAATGGTATCAGCTGCATACTACATTTGATTTCATCCAGACCAACACATTTAAACAAATCAGGGAAATGGTTAGAGCTGAGCAGAAAGAGCTAGCTTCGCCTTAAATTCTAATCTAACCAACCTACTACACTCAGATGACTACCACTTATATTTTCAGTAAATTTTCTTCCTTGGTACTTATAATTACTTGAGAAATTAAAATACCTGAATGATTGCATCATTAAATACCACAGCTCCGGATGATGTTTGGGATACCATTCTCCTCCTAAACGTTTCATTCTTGGTGAAGGCATATATTGCGAGCGGTTTAGGCCTTGCATTAATAAAGTCAATGCTGTCTTCAATCTTATCTAACTGTCAACGAAAAAACCCGAATGTTCAAACTTCATCTTGAATGACTAGAAGAAAAGGAACTGACTGCTACTGCCAACTACTTTTGTTTCTTGAGCTAAAAGTATAAATGTGTTTTAAGTGCATATATATGGATCTTACTGTGATTATTGGAAGCAGTGGGCCAAAGATCTCTTCTGTCATTATGGTTGATTCACGTGGGGGATCCACCAGTATTGTTGGCTCAATGAACCTGCAGGGAATTGAATAAAAGAGTCAAAAAGGCAAGCAATTTAAAAAAATAAAAAGAAATGGGATCAATATCATTGGGGGATACTAGTAGTCAAGAAATTAAGCAGAACATGAATAGGGTCTTCTGTTCCAATTTTCCTAATTATCCGTGATCTAAACAAACAAAAGAAACTGTTAATCATGAACTTGTATCTTCAGCACGCTAATAGTTCAAGCTTTAGCAGTTGCATTGAAAATAATGAATCATGTATAGCTAGATGGAATAGAGAGTGGACAAGTTACAAGCTGTCTTCATCCATTGAACCGCCGTAGACAATGGAGTCTTTAACCATTTTATCAGTCAAAAGGTTTTTCAGTCTCAAGAAATGACGTTTGTTAACTATCCTTCCAACACTCTGTGATTCTCTAGGGTTATCTCCATACATTTTCTTGATTAAGACCTTCATCAACTCCACCTGGAAAAAAACGGGGTACACTGAATTTAACAATAGCATTGCTATTAACAATAGGATGAATAAAATGGATTCGAGTTGACGTACCACAGCAGATGAAAATGCCTTTTCCACTAATAGATAGTCAACCGATACACACGCTTGACCGGCACAAGATCCATATTTTGCCCCAATGATTCGATTTACAGCCACCTTGATGGAATAACACAGAACTTAATCACTGAGCAGCTTGGAATAACAGAACACATAATAATAAAAATGCATGAAAATTCAAGCTCCATATTACCGCACACTCTTCTCTTCGTATAGCAGGAATTATATTAGTGGGAGAGTGCATCTCAACAGCGCCAACCTTCTAGGGGCATAGAAATAGCACTCTCCAGTTCGTATAACTGATGATTAACAGTAATTAACTTTGCAGCAATTTAAATGGTTCATTCATTTCTGCAGGAATCATATATAGTCTTAAGTAATTTTATTAATAAAATCTACCTCTTTGTCCCAAGACCAGGATAGCGAATCAAGGACAGCCGGGCATTTTCCACCCAGCTCGAGAGTAACTGGTGTTAGATGCTTTGCAGCTGCTGACATTACTATTCGCCCCACTCTTGCACTTCCTAGCATTAGTTTAGTTTATACTTTTAATATTCCGAAACAAAAAAATATGTAAAGCAATTGACTATATTCAGGTAGAAAAACAACTATGGCAAAAAAGAAAAATTATCTTTTCGTTAACAAATTAAAAAAAGGCTCTTCAACAATTAATTAAATGGTTATCGAAGTCAGCAGTGACATATACCTGTGAAGAATATCTTGTCCCATTTTTTCAGAAGTAGTTGTTCTCCAACAGCTGGACCACCCTCAATGACCTTGATAGTTTCATTGTCAAGGTAATTGGGGAGGGTATTAAAAAGAAGAGAAGAACACGCAGGGGCCAGCTCTGATGGCTTTAAAACCACAGCATTTCCTGCAGCTATGGCTCCTAATAAAGGCTCCAAGGAAAGTGCTGTTTTATATGCAACAAAAACATAACAATTTTGAGGTTAAGCTCTTCTGGAGAATAAAAAAAATTAAATCTCATTTGGGTTTTAGTTTTTCCATATTCCTGTAAAAAAAACAAGAAAAACTTTCATCACTAACCCAAGGGAAAGTTCCAAGGTGAGATAACGAGGACAAGGCCAAGAGGTTCAGGAACCAATTCAGCATGTGAAAGCAGTGCAAATATAGGAAGTTTAGCCTGTTTAACCACAATCACGAAACAAACATGGAGGTCAGTATTATGGTATGCACGCATTCCCATCAATTGAGTTCTAACAGGGACCTTTGCTATCTTAATTTCTTAATTTTCGTGATAGAATCGGATTGTTTGACAGTGCTTTTAACCGAGCAATTGATGAATCTGAAAATTGGAATTTGACATAGTTAACAACGTAAAAGAGCAAACCCACTCTTCATAATTTAAATGAAAAGAGTGTTAAAATAATTAGAGTGATCAATTAATGGTAAGCTTTGCACATCTAATTAGGTAAGTGCGGTTTGATGGTTGTTTAAGTCTTGACACAATAAGCTTTTAATGGAAAAGCTTTTTATGTTTATTTTATTATACATATTTAGATAGTTCCTTCTTTCTTTCTACGTTACAGTATTTGCCCATTGTGAGCTACCATAAATAAAGGAGAAGAGCGAAGACAAAGACTTAGCCTTTGCTATAACTTCTTTACTTTTCCGCTGCCAACAATGCCTATGTCAATGACACAAACGAATATGCCATAATAATTAAATTAATTTGGTATTCTAATCTTCACATATAAATTCAAGATTTAACCTACATGTGATATCAGACCTACTTGTTTGAAATTATTATCCCACAAAAATTTAGAAATTTAATAAATTTACTTTATAAAATTGCATGTTGGGCGTACTTTTTTGATAGCCAGAATCCTATTTTCCAATTATCATTAGGGCTTTTGTTCATCATAATGCATAGATCAATTTGGTATAAATCTCTTCTCTTAACTCACATTGTAAAAATAGGAATTAGATAGTGAAGTTTCATATTTGAATATATAATCCAAAATCTAGTTCTTGATTAATCACTTATATTTTATGTGTTTTAATTTAAATTGGTTTCTTAAAATCAACTTACCTATATTATAAAGTTGATATCTAAGGTTTAATTACATAAAATATAAGTGAACTGAACCGATTTTGAAGAAACTCAAAACAAGTTAAGAATAGGTTTTTCGAAAATAATTTTCTTGATGATTGACCTTGGTTTTGTAGTTTTTGGAGTGTTTTGATGCATGAGTTTTGTAAAATTAGATTCTAATTAAGTTCTGACAAATTTAATTGCATTAAAAATGAGCTAAAAACCAAGAAAAATAGAGAAAACTTCCAAACAAACCCGAACGGGTCAGGTTCAGCCTCAAACGGGTCGAGCTAACCATGCAAGAGGTAGAAGAAGGCTGAACCTGACTCTTGGATGAAACCCACTGTGAAACCCAACCCTAATGTGGGATTGCTAAGTTAGAAATCCTTAGATGAGCATGCCAAATTTGTGTTTTAAACACTTAAAACTTAGTTTTATACTTAGAAAACCTCATGTTTTAATGTTTTGAAATGATATACAAGGTTTGGTTTGAAATGGAGTCCAATTGGACAAGGTTTTTGCCTTAAGTTTTAGCTACTAGAGTTTATATATCGATAGATGTTCTTCATTTGAACCTAGAAATGATTTGGATGAAAATCTATGGACTGATGTTCATCATCTATCGATAAATATAGATCCGTAGTATCTATCAATAGACAGAAACTCAAGAACTTTTAAAAAGAACCCTAAATCCTATCTATAGATAGATGCTCCTAATTTATCAATAAATGACACTATTTGTAGAAAAAAAAAAAAGGCAACACGGTATTTTTTTCATCTAAAACTATAAACATGGCACATTCTTTGAGGGGTAGCAACCCTCAGTCACATTTTTGTTAGGTAAACTCCTCTCAGAACCCCTCTCAACTCATTTTTACATCAAATCATTATTTTTAATGGTTTAAAGCTTGGTTCTTTAACTTTATGATAAAAATGACATTTTTTAAGTTTTGAAAACCTCAAAGCTTGTCTAATTAATTTTGAAAATTTTGTTTCTTGGCCTAGAAATTCTATTGGAATATTAAAGTTAAAGGTTTTGTGAATTTTCAAGCCATTGAAGCTCATATAAGGTAAAAGTAGCAGATTTATTAATTTTAGAATGGGTTTAGTGAAAGAAAATAAATTTAGTCAAAGGTGAATAACTTTTGAAAGTTCTTAGAATGGTTAATATGAGATTGTTAGTTTAGAATTTGATTGCTATGATTATTGTGTATTAGGAATGATCGAAAACTCCAACAAAATCACTAGAGAAAAGCTGTGATTGGGTCTTCAATCGAGGTGAGTGAATACATTACATTCAAAACTATTTTGATAAGTAAAATTGAAGCATGAGTTGAGAAAATTTATTAAGTATGAATTTCTGCAAATGTTTATGAAATGAAAATAATTGTGGATGAGAAAAATATTTTAAAATTTATTTTGCAACTTACTACGTATATAAATATTTTATTATGTATTAGTTTTCAAAAAGAGGGCCAAGCACTTTATTAATTGAAACATTCGATTACTCCAGTCTTCGAACTATTGTAGGCACGAGATATGATTTATGATTAATGCATGTATGCCATGATGTGTAAGTTAGATATGCTGAGGCATGAAATGTGTGATGAATTGTACAATGATTTTCCATTTAAGATGTTATGTTTATAAATATGATGCGTATTCCATATACCACATGAGGTGAATGATAAAGCATGTTGAATGTCATGAGATTATGTGTGCAATGTATGTTTTCCATACTATATGAAAAAATGGAATAGGCATGAAAAGATGCCATGAGATGAGCATATGATGTAATTTCCATATACATTATGAGATAAGTAAGCATGTATGTGATGGACATTCCACAAACGAAATGCTATGAGTGTAAGAACTCAACAAGTGCGAATGATTCCACTCACATAGGCTGTACTAACGACTTCACTCCTATGATGCATCATAAACGCTCAAGGTGCAATGGAGTTATACGTTGTCGACCCAAGGTTGATGGGGGTCAAACTATCACAATATGTGAATTTTAATCATAAAGGAATGATGACGATTGTTATGTCTATGAATTGTTGCATGCTAAGTTCATTTGGATTTTGTCTATGAGTTATACTCCATGATCGTATGAGGATGTGCTTGGTGAAGTAAACTAAACCCTAAGGATAGTCTCAAGAGGTAAGGGGATTTAAGGAGGGGTGAAAATGCAAAATTTTGCCTAGAAAACAAAGTTTTAGATCGAGCTATCTATCGATACATGTAGAACATTTATCAACAAATAGCAGACAAAATGCAATAGAAAGCATTCTACTTCAAATCTATCAATCGATGTTCATCATACATCGATAGATGAGTTACAAAATTGTAAGTTTTGACTTGTTTGAAGGTTTTTCAAAGGTGGAAAAGTTGCTAAAAGTTATGTAAACTTGTTTTCATTTTTCATGCAAATGCTATTTAAATTGTGTTTAACCATGTTTCATGAACTCTATTATTAAATTATTTATGAATGGCATGAAATTTCAAGTGTATGATTACGAAATACTCTTATCTCCTAACTTATCTCCTTCCCATTTTCACTCACAAAGTCTTTATGACTCACAAGTTATTTTTCCCATTTATTTTTGTTGCAGATCAGTGATAGCACACTCTTGCTAGCAGTCAATGCCAATATTGGGTATTTTACATTGATAAGGTTATGTACGAGATTATGATGATGACTCGAGAGCTTACATGGACACTCGAGGGTGTTATTGACCTTTAGGTGGCGTTTGGTATTTTGTTGGGAATTTGATTGCTAGTAATGTGATTGTTAGGTATGTGATTATTGGAAATGTGATTGTTATGAAAATAACTTTGTAGCGTTTGGTATAACATGAGAAAGTGATGATTGCAGAGAATGTGATTACTGAGAAGATTACATTGTAATGTTCGGTTTGGAGGTATATTACTGGGAATGCAATGTAAATTTTCAAAATTACCCTTATATATAAAAATATAAAGTTGAATTAATTTATATTATTTTTAATATAAATCTTTAACTTTTCAATTTTATTCTTAAAATAATAAGTAATAATATGATAAAATATCATGATATTTGAATATTAATTATTTAAATATTAAAATATGTGAAATTATAAAATATTTATTTTTAGTAAATTAGTTAAGTTTTTAAAAAATAAATAAATAAATTTAAATTTTTTATAAATAAATTGATTAATTTAAATAACTAATTAATTAGTGAATTAATAAATTTAATTAATTTTTTTCTTTTTTTTCTTCAACCTCTAGGTTTGTTTTTCTTTTTTTTTTCTTTTTTCTTTTTTCCTCTCTTTCTTCCTTGCACCTATCATCAGATTCAATAGTCTTGGGTAATGCAAATTCCAACGACAGCAAAACACTCAACACAAGCAAAACAACAATAATCTCTAATCAAAACTTCATTAGCAGCAAACCAAGACAGAAAAAAAAAAAAACAAAGACATGAAAGCAATAGCCCAACTTCAATTAGTGATGAATTATTAGATTTGATAGATAATCTATAAAACTTCAACTTCAAACAATCAGATCTGATATTTGTAAAATCAAAGAATATAAACCATAGACCAACTAGCCAACAATAGCATATTTGATTCAAGTGAGCAGCTACAGCAAAAAAAAAATGATGATGATGAAGATGATAAAGAGAAAGGATATAGGTGAGTGGCTAGGGCAAGAAGAAGAAGAGAAAGGTCAGGTTGTGGCAAGAGAATTTGGGAAAGAAAAAAAAAAAACGTAACTTTCACTTTACAAAGGGAAAGTTACTTTGCATTTGTGATGGAAGGGGATCACATACACCCTGTGCCCATTGTAATGACATTACAATGGGAACACTTTACAATCTATTTTAGACAAACCAAATGCTGCAATGTGAATACGCATAAAATACAAGGAATGTACCCCACATGCAGCATAGCAAACGCCCCCTTAATGTTATTGTGCACTGTGACAGTGGCACTTGTTACTATATATGAAATTCTTGAGTTTACATAATTAAGTTGAAAAGTTTTTTAATTGTGTTATGAGTTTTATGAATGAATGCATGATGATATTATATGTTAATGGATGTTATAAGACACTTCTGCATGAAATGGTGATGTTTATGATAATAAGCTTGCTTGAGCCTAACAGGTTATGCTCGTCCGAATCCATGCACCGGTCACAATCCCGCCAAGAAATGGAATGTGACACACACACGCAAGGGGTGGCTTGTGTGGGCCCTAAGAGGTCCATTTTCACCCTCTTTTTCTAGTAGCCTAAGAATTTTAATTCTAATTTATTGAATTTTTTCAAAATTTTATATGACTTTAAAATAATTATTATTTAATATTTATGCATGTTTATATATTTTCTCTAATTTACATGTATGTATTCTGTCAATTTAATTTTTTTTATAAAATATTTTAGCATGCTAAGAGTCTGTTGGCAGTATGTACTCTCTTTAGATCAGTCTCTAATTTTGTATACTCTTGAGTTGAAATTTTGTGCATAATTTAGAGGATTATATTTTTTTTTAAGTTCTAGACCTAACTTTTAATGCAATATATACTGTTTAAAACCAAATGAGATACACACAAGCTTAGTATCTTAACTAGAATATTCCATTGCATATATTAGATTGAGTATGTAAATTAAGGATTTTGGGCAAATTATAAATTCTCGGTTTGAGAAAAAAATTTATTAATTGATGTAAGTGCTTGGCTACCAAAGCGAGTCATTTGTTGAGATTAATGGATTATTTTCTTAAGCACATGTTATGAGATGGTCTTTAAATTGCTTTCTACAATTGCTTGCCCAAAAGGGATATTGTGTGAGGCAATTTAGAGTAGGACATGAAGCATCATGGTTGTGTAGTTATACCGATCTAAAGGGTCTATTTATCCAAAAAGGATAGGATTTTTCAAAAATTAGAATATTCTCATATTAGCTTTATATAGAAAGTGCCTATTAGCATATCATATTCTTTACCCAAAGTGGAGTCTATGATGGTGCACCTAGACTCTTTGGTTATTTTCTTTTTAACATATTATGAATTGTTGCTAATTATTTTGTTATTGCCCATTGACTAATAGTTGCATTTCTTGTCTTGAACAATGACTTTTATGTTATGTTATGTTCTCAATTTTTTTTTTTTGAAAGGCATGTTATGTTCTTAATTAAAGGAAAGTTTGAAACTATTGATAAACTTAAGATCTTTAAAATTAAAGTTGAGAAAAAAATTTGAAACAAATCATTAAATCTATCAAGTTAGATAAGGGTGGTGAGTATTACAGTAGGCATAATATAAATAGACGGCCAAAGGGTCAATTTGCCAACTATATAGAAAGTTGTGGAATAGTGTCTGTCACTATACACTATGCTAGTAATCTTAAACAAAATGGTGTGGTTGAAATGCAGAATCACAACCTTTAAGGATGTGATGAGGAGTATAATTAGTGGGTTATTTACTAGAATTTTTTTAAGGAGAAGCAATCAAAATAAATTTGCATATCTTGAATAGAATCTCTGTCAAATCTATACCTACAATTCTCTTTACACTTTGGACTTGATGGAAATCTAGTCTTAATCATTTATGTGTTTAGGGATGTCCTTCAAAAGTATGCCTATCGTTTCACTTATTGCTAGTTTATTAGGAACTTAGATCATTCTTAGGATTACAAATTCTACTGCTAAAGAAAGGTGGTAAAATTATTAAGGTAAAAACAACTAAGTTTTACTCTTATGATAGAGATGAAGGAGAGTATATTGAGAATTAAATATTCCTATACCTATATAGAAGGATAATATGGCACATACACCAATTTAGGGACAAGAATGAGTTCAACAAGTTCTTGATGAGGTCCCTCAGCATTAAAATATTATATGATAGATAACACAAATAAGATTCACAAAAGAAAGGAAGTTTGCTTTTTCCTGAAACATTTATGAATTTTATCTTTAAAAGGGCAACTATGATATTGGTCCTATAGTTTATCTATTAACTTTTTCAGAAGTTGTTTTCAGACGTAAATTAGATTTATGATGAGATGCAATGAAGGATAAGATACAAATCTATGTTATATAGTGTTTTATGAGAACTTGTTGAGCTAAATAATAGCTACAAACTCATTAGTTGTAAATAAAATATATAAGACCAAGAAAGATTCTTAAAGAAAGATTGAGAAGCTTAAAGTCAAGCTAGGTGCCAAAGATTTTAACTAGAAATTTTTTTTTCTTGTATCCTACAAGGATATTGTTTAAATGATTTATGACATTAGAAACTCATTATTATTTAAAACTACACTAGATAAATGTTATGATTGCCATTCTAATTGAGAATCCTATTGAAATGGTTTATACGTTATAACCTAAAGAATTTAAAAAGAATGATCAAGATCATCTTGTGTGCAGACTTAAAAGTCTATTTGTGGGCTTAAACAAGTTTCGCGCTAATGATATCTTCAATTTGATGAAGTAATAACCTCTTTGATTTTGTTGAGAACAAGGTAGACTAAAGCATAAATGTCAAGATCAGTGGAAGCAAGTTCATCTTTCTTATTTTGTATGCTTTTGATATCTTGCTTGCTAGTTGCGTCTAAGGAATTTGACATGAAAGATCTTGGGAAGCATCCTATGACTTTAAGATTTAAATCCATAAAGATAGATCTCATCACTTATTTGGACTCTCCTAATGTGCATACTTTGATCGAATGTTGAATATGTTTTATATGCTTGATTGCAAAAGTGGAGATATGCCAATTGTTAAAGTTGATAAATTGAAATTGGCATAATATCCTAAAATGATGTGAGAGGGAATATATGGAAGCAATGTCATATGCTACTGCAATAAGGAGTATGACGTAGGCTCAAGTGTGCATGAGGCTGGACATTACTTATGTAGTGGGTCTTTTGGGAAAATATTTATCTAATCCCAATAAAGATCATTAAGGAGCTGCAAAGAATGTGATGAGATATTTGAGTAGAACTAAGGATTATATGTTCGTTTATCAAAAGGTTAAAGACCTTAAACTAGAGGGTCATGTAGATTATAACTTAACCAACTATTCAAATGATAAGAAGTCCACATCTGGATATATTTTTATGTTGGGTAGGAAGTTGTTTCTTGAAACAGTGTTAAGCATACACTCTTAGCTTTCTCTATTATGCAAGTTAAGTTTGTTGCTTGTTATGGGGCTGCTACTCAAGCTATTTGGCTTGGAATCTTACTTTTGAGTTGTGTGTTGTTGATTCCATCTCTAGGTCTCTTAAGAATTATTATGATAATAGGTCTATTTTGTTGTTCACTAAGAACAACAAAAGCACTAAGGGGTCTAAGCATTTAGAGATAAAGTATTTGAAGGTTAGGGATTTTGTAAAAAAAAAATGGTGACATTGTTGTTGAGCACATTGATACTGATGACATATTGGCTGATCCTTTCATTAAGGAATTAAGACCTATAGTTTTTAGTAAACATGTTGAAAGCATGATATTTTGGGGACTTTTGATATACTTGATTAATGGGAGTATGTTATTTATGTTTTTAAAACTCTCACATTATGTTTAACATTTAATTGTGCTAAGACCTTTTTCTATGTCTTTAAACATCCATGAGATGTTTGATTTTATATTTAATGATGATCATGGTTGATTGATAATCTATACTGTTATTTGATAGGATAAAATACACTAACTCTCTAGACTTTTGACAATAATTACTCACGGGTCTAATAGTTTTTAAAATGAACAATCTGCTTTAAAAGAATATTTTCGCTGGACACATAAGTTTTGTCATTAATCAACCATCAATATTTCTGTTAGTTTGATGGTGTGGTAAAATTTTTAAGATAATTTTGTCCTTCATTAATTTTAAAAATTACCACTATATAAATTATAATTTTCCATTTTAAATTTTTTTCTCTTTTTCAAAAAAAAAAAAAATCTTTTCATCTAACCATCCATGACCAGTGATACTTCCCAAAAAAGCACTGATCTAAAGCTCCCCAAAGGAACAATGATCTAGCACTTCTGAGGGAGCTCGATCTGAGGCTCCCTAAGGGAGTGCACAATACTCCCTAAGGGAGCCCCAGGAGATCCGACCAAATTTAACATTCCATGGCCAAATCCAGCAGCGGGGTGGTTGACTAGTGTAAGGAAACATCACCAACCGATCTGAGAGAAAGGAAAATACTGGAAAAATGACATTTTAGATATTTCACATTTAGGAATTAATACCGTTCATACGTAGCAGAATATTCATTTTAAAAACTAATAGACCTGCGTGTAATTATGACCAAAAGTTGAGGGAGTTAGTGTATTTTATCCTATTTGATATTATTTGTACATGTATATATGATTTATTAAAATTGCTATATTGTATATATGCTTTGTGAAATCTTGAGATTGGTGTTTATTTCAAGAGTGATTTTAGTGGTATGTCTCATGAATGACACCAGGAAGGAACCTCAAAAATAAGTGGGAGAGATACAAACAAGTTGTTAATGCCATATAGATTTCTCATCAGGTTTAGAGAAATCAGCAAGAGGACTCACAATAAAAATAGTACATTGAGATCACATTTAGATGCTATGTTTTTGCTACACAGCCACACTGAAATCCATTGTCGATAGGATCACTAGTACTTGTAACTATGGATTGGTCATACATCAATAACTGGCATAATGGCTGTCATAATTCAATTTTAGATGTTTTTATTGGGCAAGATTGTCAAGATGTGATCTCTACGAGCTAAATTGTTTTTCTTTAAATTGTGGCCACATCAAAATTAATTCAATTATTCTGAAGTCTTTTCTAAAGTGTTTTCCTAAAATCAAAAATAAACTCCAATTAATATTGCCTAAATGGGGGAATTTTAAAATTTTCTATTTTATGGGCTATTATTAATTAGTAATTGTGATTTAATAAAATAAACTAATAATTTAGTCTTATTGTGAGACAAAACATGAAAACCCAATTAATATTAGAGTGATCAATTAATGGTCCACTTTGCACATCTAATTGAGTCAGTGTGGTTTGGTGGTTATGTAGGCCTTGACCCAGTAAGCTTTTAATGGGAGTTTTCTAGGGTTTATATATATATCTCGCTAGGTCTCTTCTTCCCTTTGCCTATTGTGAACCGCCATAGGAAAAGTGTGAAGAAGAAGACTTAACCTTGACCATAAATTCTTTGCTTTTCTACTGCAAGCAATGACTACCTCAATGACACAAATAGGTATACAATAATAATTACTGTAATTTGGTGTTCTAATCCTCACACATGGATCCAAGATTTAACTTACAAAGAGTACATGCTCTGATTGAATACAGATTCGATAAAATCCTCTATCATGAAATGGAAAGGAGAAATTAACTGGGCCATTTATATTTTTAATTTTAGTTGTGAGCTTGCATCTGACATGTGTCTTGGATGCAAACTGTCATAAATCATTTTTGTGAGATAATAAAATCTCAAAAAAGTTACTTAACAGGTAGAAAATTAATATACACTTAAAAGTTTTTTGTTTATTTTTTAAAATTATCTGCCATGGGTCCACAATTTAATTCAAAAAAAAATCTATTATGTGGAGGAAAGCTATTACTTATAAACTAAAGATCCATTCCATACCTTAATGATGTATATCCATAGCATTCTACCCCACTCAATTGTGCAATGCTCTTATTGCACTTGATTTTTCACCCATAGAGAAGAGGGACTCACTTTGGTCTAGTTTTACCTTGATCCAAGTATCTCTTATGAGGAGTCCACATCAGTAAAGAGTTTGGTAAACTTTGATATTATTTGTCACATCTCGTGTTTTTAACCCAAAAACATGTCTATTAGGTAAAAAAAATTATTATTTATAAATTTAAAACTCATATTATCCTTTACTGATGTGGATACGTGACATAAGAAAGAATTTGAAGAAGAGTGTTAAAGTCGTATAAAAACTACTAACCTTAACTTTTGCAAAATGCGATAACAGTGATGAAACCAAACATGATTATTACATAATTTAATTTCTAAAATCAACAAAGTTCATTAAAAAAATTTAAAAAAAAACCAGGAATATATAACCAAACCTACAATAAACCAGCATAAATATTCCCTCAACCATTTACATAGTGTCAGCTTAAACAAAGATGAAGAGTGTAGGGGTTAAGTTTGGATTTTTGAACCAAGTTAAAGGTGTCAGGGATGCTTTAGGATGATTACCTCTCTGCTTGACATCCATTTTTGCAAATCCTTGAGTGCAAGATTCAATGATTTCTTTATAAGTCCTACCTGCAAAGTCCCACCATGTATATGTTATGTGTACAAAACACGCACCAACGAAAACGGAAGAAAAAATTCGACGAAACTATGAAGCAGGGGTTTCCTGCTGGCAGAACCATATTCATAAACTCAATATTCAAACTAATTAAATTAGAGTCCAAACATAAAACAAAAACTTTTTCTCCTTGCCTCATCTCGAAATGCTTCAACATAATGCTTCCCTAAATCGTCTCTCAAAGCCCTGAAAATTTCTACCTCATTCTCCTTGAGAAAAGTTTGCAACCCTTTAAGCTGAGACCTCCTCCAGGATAATTCTTTGGTCTTTCCACTCCTGCAACACTCCCTCATGACCTTCAGGTCTGTCTCCAAATCAATCATAACTTTATCCATGCTTTTACGAATTATACGTGCATCTTATTTCTGCTATGTATGATCTGCTATTCTATTTATGCTTGTTGTGCAGCAAATCAGTGGAGCCTTCCTAACAGCCTACTTTCCACCAACTTGCAGTTATTATGTGGGCTCAAATTTGTTAACTTGCTAGCCCTCTGTTATAGCGATACTGACCTGACATTCATTTTTCATCGAAATACAATTTTCAAAATTGGGATATATCCCGATAAAGAGAGTCGTACTGTATTGATGGGGGCCGAGGCTCATAAAATTTTTAAAATTTTTTATTTATTATATATTTTTAATCAGGGGTGGAGAGTAATATATTTATGGGAACGTAGCTCTCAAAATGTTTTAAATTTTTTATTTGTTATATATATTTTTAATATATCTCAAAAAAATTTTATAAAAATAATAAAATGACTCTGCAAATCATACTCAATTTTATCCTAATTCTTAAGTTTCTCTACATCTCTTTCTCTCTCTCTCTCTCTCTCTCTCTCTCTCTCTCTCTTTATTTTTCTCCTCTATTTTGTTCTTTTATTTTTACTCTACTCTCTTTTATGTAACTTACCATTGAGATACATTTCATTTTTCAAAAAAAAATTATAAACTTATGAGCTTGGAAAAATATGACATAAACTACTCACCACCATTATGTGAAATTAAAAGAAGGTAAAGTTTTCTTTTATTTTCTTCTTTCTATTTAATTCTTTAACTATTTATTATTTAATTATCGTGTGAAATCCTTTATATGATTTTTAATTATTTATATTTTATACATTATAGTTTTATATTTAATATTTTTAAGTTTAAATAAAAATAAAATAAGAATATTTAGGATGTTGATGGTATTAATATTTTTTAAGTTTGATTTAAATCTGAGTAAATTGAAAATAATTAACAAATTCTTTAAAAGAAAATATACAAATTGTCCAAATAATTGCAAATATTTTAGTTGTTTATATTGAAAAAAATATTACTAGTCTTTTCAATATAGAGTCAATAATTTATGAATTTGAAACTAGAAAACATCATCTAGCACAATTTCCTAAATACTATCGTAAATCTTTTTTTCTTATTCTTTTTTATTTACATGTTATATAAAATTATTGTCTATTTTGAATCTTTTGATTGTTAATTAAATTCAATGTATTAGTTTTAAAAATTATATAAAAATATAAAAATTAAAATTTGAAATATAAATAATTAAAATTCATAATATTAACTATAAATAATTCAATACTATACATTTTTGAAATATTTTTTAATAAATGTTAGTCAATGCAATTAGAATTATTTTTATTTATAAATTAGATAAATCTTATTAATATTTATAATAAAAATATTTGTAGTAGATGCAATTAGAATTGTTATTCAGAAATTGGATAAATCTTATCAATATTATAATGATGATTTAGAAATACAATGAAACATAGTTTGTTTTTGTGAATAAAAAAGTTTTTCAATATTCGTATATTTATATATAAAAATAAAATCAGTGATGTAGTTGTTGCCTGCAACCGTTAAATTATAAACCCCACACTTGACTTCTATTTTCATTGCTAGGTTTGAAAATTACGTCCTTTGCCAATCAGATTTGTTAATATGAGTACATTCTTCGTGGATTAGTGAGCTCTTATCTCTGATTAAACAAACAAATCATACTTAATCAATTTTTTTCTTCCCACTTGGGTTGCACATGCCACACCCTTGGTGCAATGCTACGTCCAACTGTTTCATCATTAATGGTTTCTGGCGGTTTTTAAATTCTATATCAGTAAAGCAATGTACTCTCGTTGCCCTGCCGCCTTGCCATTGCAGCGTACGATAGGGGGAAACCTCAGCAGATCTGTTAACTTCAGTACATTTAAGTGACGAGTCCTGATGCTGATACCCACCGACAGTTGAATATTTGAAATTATCTTGTTTATAATTTGAAAAACTACGATGAGAATTTCAAATTTATGTACAAGATTAGTTTATTTATAAAAATATCTATGCTTTTTCTTCGCACATAATTGACATGGATTTAAAATTTGTATGTAAATATGACACTTTTTTACCTAATTTATGCCTCGTAGTATATATATTTTTACGATTTATATTATTTATATATGTTAGAATTTCTACTTTAAATTTTATTCATTTATGAGAAGAGATAAGTTTATTGTTTTTTTGTCATTATACTTAACCTTTTATGAAAGCTAATTTGAATATTACGATGGCATCTTGCTCGTTTATATTAAACGATCATCAAATTATCTGTATTCTTGTCTTTTATTACGTTTGTAATTATTATAATTTTTCTTTTAAAGAATTGATAATGTCAAAGATAAAACTTTGGACTTCATTGTTATATAAAATTAAAATAAGAAGTGAAGAAATAACCCCCAAATACATAACACACGATGTAAGATGTAGGGATATTGGAACACTTAATTATATTCAGATCTAATAGTTCTGAAACATGAATCCACACACATTGCTGTCCGTATAGCTATTTATGTTCAAGACTAGCTAGGATGTCTTAAACATGAATAGAAATAATTTGCCATCCATGCACAATGCTGTCCGAATTATTAGTTATCCTAATCCATGAGTAATCACACCTTGCAGCCAGTAAATATCTGCTGTCCAAATTTTATTTTATTTTATTTTTTGAGAGCAGCAAAATTAAGCATTCAGCACACGGAGGAACCACATTAAACTTTTAAAAGCGGCAGTAAGGAGAGGGCTCTTTCAAGTCACAAATTAAACAGACACAAGAAAAGAAATACTCAACAAGGATTCTTTTTCTTTTTATTCACAAAGTCTCAACGTCACATAAAAGTTACTCTCAAGGCCATCGCATCACGAACCGCATGTATTATTCTGGCCACCAGGATCAGAGACTTCAGCCTTGCAGACCAATTATACCGCAACCTGCTCTGCCACCAGCAATTCCGGTGGTTTTGCTAAAGCTCATGGCCCCCTTTGCCAAGGTCATCAGCATCTGCATGGACAAAAACAGCTCTGCCAATAATGGAGTGTGGCCCAGTGAGAGGAATCTGTCTGTCAATAATAGAGAAACTTGCACAGCCATCGTCACCAACAGTAACATATCCTAGATCACCAACATGGCCATTCTCATCTTCTGGGGCACCATGCTCTTTGCCAGCAGGATTAAATTGGGGTCCTGTTGACATGCAACCATTTGTTGTGTCCCCAAGGGCATGAACATGGAAGCCATGGTGCCCAGGCTTAAGACCAGAAATGTTCCCAGTCACAGTAGTTTGACCATCTCCCTCTTGAGTGAAGAAAATAGTTCCACTGACACCTTCACTGCTGCTACCGCTGCTAAGCACGGCAACAGCCTTCACCATTTTTCTATGTGATCTCAGAGCACTCCTTCACCAAAATTTTGTTATCCAATGTAATCCCAACAAATCAGATTTTCAAACTGCCCAAGATTCCTCCATCAGGCGGACACCTAAGTTGCTCTCCGTAAACCAGAAAAAACTTTTATCCACTTGCATAACAGTCAATAGAACTCTCCATTTAATTCAACTTCACAACAAGTACAATTCCACAACAACTCTGAAACAGCATGCATTTGAATGCCACCAACTCCACGGGACCTACTTCGCAAAGCTCATGGGATAATAGCTCTCACAAAACCAAATCCACATCAAACCGCTTAATCACTTAAAAATTAAAGCACTTAAATATTCAAATGAGGTATTTTTATTAAAATTAAGAAAAAATTTTACCATTTATGTTGATTAAAAATAAGAGAAATAATTGTGAATTAAAAGCATTGTTGAAATTGAAAAGTGATAAAAAAAAAAGATTTATTAAGTACAAAATTAGAGAATATGTATTTCTTTAATTATCTTGACCTTTACATAATTAGAGAAGTAAGATAAATAATTGAGAATTAATAAAATATGAGAAATGAGAGAAAATAGATATTCATTAGACACTTAATTTAAGAAATATTTAATTAATTATTTTAATTTTTATATATTTTGAATATAATTAATTATATTATTATAAAATTATAGAGCTTATAAAAATATAGGACCTAAAGCAAGGATTTTGGTGACTTTATGCTAAAGTCGGCCTGCAACCAAATTAGCTAATAAGTTCAAATCGAATTAAACTAGGAATCATTATATAATTATAAGTCTTTCTTCAAAATAACTCCTACCATGTGATGAGCCACCAAAAAAGAGAGTCCGCCTAACCACCATCTTATTCAAAGAGTTGAAATAAATTTCGACTCTTATGTATTCTTTCCTTGGCAAGTTCATCAGCTAATCACTATCTTTTTAACCATTTTGCATTGTATTTTTATCTTTGTTCTTGACCTTTGTGTTAATGTTAACATTTTATTTAATTACGTAAATTTTTGAACAAAAAATATTTGGTAGCTAGTCTGAGTGATAAAAATTACTTAATTTTTTTTTTTACAAAAAGATAAATATTTTTTTTTATTTTACTATGAATGACACAAAATTTTACTTTTATCATTACACATTTATAATAAGATTTTAGAAAGGATAATTTAACCTTACAATACATCTTACCGATAATTTATGTTAAATTATAATCATGTCATGTCTACTCTTACCTTTCATTACGTTTAATATCTTAATAATTTATTTTAAATTGATTATGATATTTTTTATCCATTTTATGTCAGATGTTACGATTTTATTTTTACTCTCACATTTTTAAGTTAAATTTTTTTAAAAAAATATTTTTTTAACATTAACATTTATTTAATTACGTGAACTTATTGTTTTGATGTAAACTTTGTTGATAACTAGTTTGATCCTTTTCCCAACAAATTGCTCCAACAAAAATTATGCACACAATTAAATATTAGCATTGCCATAAAATATTGAAATTTATTAAAGAAGGGAAAGTAATATAAAATATCCAAGATGTAATCGAAGGATGTAACGTTTCATAATAAAAATGGATTGAAGGATGAAAAGCTATTAGAAATAATGGCAAAAAAAATATGAAATAAAAAGATAATGAAATAAAATAGCATTTAAAAGAAATTCATCACAACTAAAAGCAAACTCGGAATCATTTCACATATATGGTTTCAATTGTTATGAAAAATAACTTAAAAGAACAAATAAAAATAACTTGAAAAAATAATTAAAGAGATGCAAGAAAGTATTTAGGGGGAGAGAAGAGATCTTATTCAAGTGTGTGTTTACAAATGAACTAAAGGGGCCTATTTATAGGTAAATAACCTCCTTATCTTGATAAAATTTACAAGATGAAGATAACACTTAGAAATTAGATGGATTAAATCATAATCCAATTTAATTTACATCAAATCTAGATATACATAACATAAATGGATATTCACAAAAATATTCATAACACTCCTCCTTCAATATCCATTGTATTAAGAATATGCTTCCTTAAAACCTTACAAGGAAAAAACCTCATGGGGAAAAAAATCTAGAGTAAAGGAAAAAGAGTACATAATTCTTTTCAAGAATATGCTTATAAAATACTGTCTCATTAAAAACCTTATCAAGAAAACTTAGTGGAAAAACCTTGATGAAGGAAAAGAATACAATGCGTTATTTTCTCCCACTGACAACTGCATTATTTAAAATTTTTAAAATGACGCATCTCGATCTTTTGTACCAAGTTTTCGAATGTTGCAGTAGAAAGAGCTTTGGTAAACAAATCTGCTAGATTATCACTTGAACGAATTTGTTGAATACTAATATCACGATTTTCTTGGAAATCATGAGTGAAAAAGAATTTTGACGAAATATGTTTTGTTCGATCGCCTTTAATGTATCATTCCTTTAACTGTGCTATGCAAGCAGTATTATCCTCATTTAATGTTGTTGAAATTTCTTCTTGGTTGACAAACAACACGTTTCTTGAATATATTGAATTATAGATCTTAACCAAACGCATTCACGACTTGCCTCATGAATTGTTAAAATTTCTACATGGTTAGAAGAGGTAGCAACTATAGTTTGTTTTACAGAATGCCATGAAATAGTCGTACCCCCATATGTGAATAAGTAACATGTCTAGGATCGAGCTTTATGTAGATCTGATAAATATCTTGCATCTGCATAACTAATTAAATCTGATTTCAATGCATTTGAATAATATAAACCCATATCCACTTTTCCTCAAAGATATCGAAGTATATGTTTAATTTCATTCCAATGTCTTCGAGTTGGAGAATAACTATATCTTGCTAATAAATTCACAGTAAATGATATATCAAGTCATGTGTTGCTAGCAAGATACATTAGTGCTCCAATTGTACTAATATATGGTACTTCAGGACCAAAAAGTTCTTTTTTATCCTCACAAGGTCAGAAAGGGTCTTTTTCCACATCTGATGATCTTACAACCATTGGTGAACTCAATGGATGTGCTTTGTCCATATAAAATCATTTTAGTACTTTCACTATATAATTAGATTGATGAAAAAAAATTTCATTTGTCAAGTGTTCAATCTGAAGACCCAAACAAAACTTTATTTTTCCAAGGTCTTTCATCTCAAATTCTTTCTTTAAGTAATCCACGGCTTTTGATAACTCTTCAAGAGTTCTAATAATGCTTAGATCATCAACATAAACAGTAATTATCATAAATTTAGATTCGAATCTTTTTATAAAAACACATGGGCATATAGGATCATTTTTATAGCCTTCTTTCAACAAATATTCATTAAGGCGATTATACTGCATGCGTCCAGATTGTTTTAATCCATATAAAGATTTATTTAATTTGATCGAATAAACCTCTTGGGAATTCAAATTTTGTGCTTCAGGCAATTTAAAGGATTTTCATATAGATATCATTATCAAGTGAGCCGTATAAATAGGATGTAACTACATCCATCAAATGCATTTCAAGCTTTTCATGTATTGCCAGACTAATTAAATATCGAAATGCAATTGCATCCACCACAGGAGAATATGTCTCTTCATAATCAATACCAGGTTTTTAGATAAAACCTTGTGCGACAAGCCGTGCTTTATATCTCACAATCTCATCTTTCTCATTTCGTTTTCGCAAAATACCCATTTATATCCCACTGATTTTACGCCATTTGGCGTATGGACTACAAGTCCAAAAACTTTATGTTTTACAAGTGAATTTAATTCCACTTTGATTGCGTTTTTCCACATTGGCCAATCATTTCCATGTCTACATTCTTCAACAAATGTAGGTTCAAGATCTTTATTTTCTTTCATAATATTGAGTGTTACATTGTATGCAAAAATATTGTCAACGTTTGTTTCATTTCGATTCCATCTTTTTCCCGCCATGACATAATTTATTGAGATCTCTTTATTTTCACTAATTTCAGGTACCTGAATTTCTTCTGAAATTATGTCAGGAGTCTCTTCTGGAGTTTTTATATTCTCTTCTTGACCTTTTTGAATATTTACTCTTTTTCTTTTTCAAGAATTTTTATCTTTGGAATCGATTGGTCTTCCACGCTTCTAGCGTGTCTTAGACTCATTAAAAGCAGTAGATTGTCCTACATCAATTCTGATTAGAGCATTTGCAGTTGGTATATGAGATTTAGTTACTCTTTTTAAATCAGTAAATGCATCTGACAACTGATTTGCTATATTTTGCAAATAAATTATCTTTTGAACTTCTTGTTCACATTGATTTGTTTGAAGATTAAAACTAGATATTGATACTGTATTCTAAGATATTTCCTCTTTCAGCTACTTATTTTCTCCACCTAATGTTGAAAAAATTGTTTCAGCAAAATGACAATCAGCAAACCTTGTAGTGAATAAATCTTCTATTAAAGGTTCTAGATATTTAATTATAGATGGAGATTCATGGAGATTCATATCCAACATATATTCCTAACCTTCTTTGATGACCTATCTTTGTGCGTTGTGGTGGAGCAATTGGAATATATACCGCACGTCCAAAAATTCTTAAATGATAAATATTTGGTTCTTGACCATAAACCAATTGTATATGGGAGAATTTATGATAACTCGTTCGCTTGATACGTACAAGTACTACTGCATGCAAAATGGCATGTCTCCAAGCAGAAATTGAGAGTTTGAATTTCATAAGTAATGGCCTTGCAATTAGTTTAAGGTGTTTCATAAACGATTTTGCTAGACCCTTTTTTGTATGAACATGACTAACTGATTGTTCAATATTCATTCCAATAGACATGCAATATTCATTAAAAACTTGAGATGTAAATTCACCAGAATTGTCAAGACGAATTGTCTTGATTGCATAATCAGAAAAATGTGCTCGCAAATGAATTATTTGTGCAAGTAATCTTACAAATACCAAATTACAAGTTGATAACAAGCACACATGTGACCATCTTATTGATGCATTGATGTATGGGTCTACATATGTAACCTTGAATACGTTCCAAAAATGTAGGGGATTCAATCCCAACTTTAACTGGTGATAACTTTATAATTAATTTACCTTGAGAGCATGCAGCACATGAGAATTCATTAGATTGAAAAATCTTCTAATTTTTCAATGGATGACCACATGAATTTTCAATAATTTTTGTATCATTATTGATCCAAGATGGCCTAACCAGTCATGCCAAACATTAAAATTATCAGTAAACTTCTGGTTTACTATAACATAAGTTTCAATCATTTTAATTTTTGTGTAGCACATTCTAGAGGACAAAGTGGGTAATTTTTTCAATATACATTTTTTACCCAATACAATAGATATAATATAAAAGTATTCAGTGTCTCTTTCATTCGTCGTCTCAATATAATATTCATTCAAATAAATATCTTTAAGATCTAATAGAAAATAATGTATCTTTTATTATAAACTTTGTTCCTCTAAGTAGTGAAATATTGGCTCTTCCAGAGCCTTCAATTAATCTTGTACTACCAGATATTGTATTGACATTAGCTTCTTCCATTATCAAGTGAGAAAAATATTTCTTGTCTTTAAATATAGTGTGCATTGTAACACTATCTATTAGACACATATCTTCATCATTGATCCTGGATCTAACCAGATGAATATCTATATTTTCTTCAAGAAAATAAAACATATATAGTAAGAAACTTATATAAGAGAACATTAAATATAAACTTTGTTATTAAAACACAAAAAAAAAATCTTCCTAATAGACATATTAAAACACATTAACTTTTTAATAGAATTATACTAAACATACCAAATTCCTAATAGAATTGTATTAAAACATATCAACAAATAATTTAAGAAATTTAATTATTGGAATTTCCATTACCAATCAAATGATCAATCCTTCCATCAGGGTGGGCAAAAAACCAGCAACATCCAAGTGTATTATATCAACTTGGCTATCATCTTCAACAAAATTTGTTTCAATATTTTTTTCTTTATCTTTTAATGATGCTTGATAAAGTTCAACAAGATATTTTGGTGTACGATAGGTAAGTGACCAATGGCCTTTCATGCCACATCGATAACAAACATTTTTTATATTCTTTTTACTTTGTCCACCATTGTCTTTTTCTTGTATCTCTTTACTATTCATCCACTTCTTGTGGGTATTCTTATTATCAGAATAATAATTTGTGTAACCACCACGATTGTTATAATTATAACGACCTTTTCCACATCCATGATTACAATCACGACCACGACCAGAATTTCTAAATAATGTCACATTCACTTCAAGGAATGGAGCAAAACCAGTTGGGCGATATTCATAATTTTTCATCAATAACTAGTTATTTTCCTTAGCCACAAGGAGACATGAAATAAGTTTAGAGTATTTCTTAAAGCCTTTTTCACGATATTGCTACTGCAAGAGTGCATTTGAGACATGAGAAGTAGAGAATGTTTTTTTCTAACAAATCAGCATCAGTCACCTTTTCTCCACACAATTTTAGTTTAGAACTAATTTTATATAATGCTAAGTTATACTCACTTACAGTTTTAAAATCTTACAATCGCATATGCATCCAATCATAACGAGCTTTTGGCAGAATTACTGTTTTTTGATGGTCATATCTTTCCTTTAGACTTTTCAAAGATTAATTGGATCTTTTATAGTGAAATACTCAATTTTTAATCCTTCATGAAGATGGTGGCAAAAGAAAATAATTGCTTTTACCTTAAACTGATTGGATGCTTTATTTTCTTCTTTGATTGTGTCTCTAAGACCCATAGCATCTAAATGGATTTCAACATATATAATCCAAGATAGATAGTTCTTGCCAATAATATCAAGAGTCACAAATTCAAGCTTTGTAAGATTTGATATTGTGATAACTTAAAAGAAGAACATAAATGTTAGTATTACACAATATATCATAATTGGCAAGCAAAACAATAAATTGACTAATGAAAAAAAATTAATATAAAATTAAAAATTGACTTACTATAAATTGGTAAAATTTGGGCAAAACAATAAAGTGACAATAGACAAAAATTACTTAAAGAAAAATTAAACTTCAACTTTGTGAAGCTTGAAAGTGAGAGATTAGAGAATCGTGCTGATAACGATTATAAAAATAAATTAAAAGAACAAATAAAGATAACTTGAAAGAATAATTAAAGAGAAGAAAGAAACTATTTAGAGGGAGAGAAGAGATCTTATTGAAGTGTTTGTTTATAAATGAACTGATGGGGCTTATTTATAGGCAAATAACCTCCTTATCTTGATAGAATTTATAAGATGAAGAGAACACTTAGAGATTAGATGGATTAAATCCTAATCCAATCTAATTTATATCAAATCTAGATACAGATAATATAAATGGATATTCACAAAAATATTCATAACATCAACAAAATTCTTGGGAAAAACTTTAAAAGACTATAATGAAAAATAAAAGAAATAAGTCCATTGCGCTTTGTTTTTAAAAAAAATAATAATTTTTTTTTAATTAAAAGGTAAAATAACCTGATGACCTATATTTCCCAGTTCTACAATAAAAATAAAATCAATGGACTATATTAATGTTTACAAATCTAATGGCAACTAATTAATGACCTTAGAATAATGTCACGAAAGTTAAACAAATGAACCAAATATTTTGGTGCGAGAATTTCAAGTTTTTGGAAACTTAAATTTTCCACATAGCATGTGGATATTTTTCATTTTAATGATTATATGAATTTCCTTTAATTTCTATGCCTTTAAATGAATTAAATTATTTTTTAATGAAAAAAATAGAAAGTTATTGTTCAATAAAAATAGTAAGTTTGTCCTGGCGAGTATCTAATCTAAACTATATTGATTCCTATCTACATAATTACTATACATTCAACACCTACACTTTTGAAGCAAGAGAAAAAAGAGATGAAAGTTCAAAAGACGCTAGCAAAGACGCGATCAGTGAAAGTTAGTATTTGAAAAACCAATTTCAATCAAGTAAAGTTCAATTATTAGGACCCTTTGGTACGTCTTTTCTTGCTGTGACAGGTTCTAAAATGTTGAGTTATTTTTTTTTTTTTTTCTTTTGAAAAGTAGAAAATGTTGAGTTCTTGAATATGGAATTTAGTCTTCAATTTCATACTTCCATTATTGAATTATTGTATTGCTTTATAGCCTATACGACAAGGATTAGCTATTCATTTTTTTGTTAGATACTTGAACTGAAAATTCTCTAATCTATTTTTCTTTTTTGATTAATTGACTCAAACCGTTATTAAAACCCTCTAAATAATGGAAATGTGTACTATCTACAATTACAGTGATTTCTCCTACAATGTTAAAATTTACTTTATTACTCAATTTATTAATGAAATATATTATTAAATTATTTAACTATTCTCCATGATCTTCAAACAAAATGATATTCAAATTATATATCAACTAAAAACTCCTGCAACGTAACGTGAGCCGGTAACTAGTTTGACTTAATAACGAATGCATGTATTACTTTTATATATATATATATATTAAAAAAAAACTAATGCATGTATTGCTTACTCAAAGCTGAAATCCCTCTTGCCCGGAAGTAAAAAAAAACTGTAATTTTGTAAGTATATTATTAATATATGCTTTTCAGCATACTTATCTTATTATAAAAAAAATTAGTTTTGCTTCATTTCATTTTATTATTTCATTTATAAATGTTTTTTTAATTTTCCTTAAATTAGGATTTTATTATTTCATTCCATGGTTTATATAAGAATTTATGCATTTTACATAGCCTTAGGTAAATTTTTTATGTATTTAAAGTAAGGGTAATTTTAATGTTACATTTTGATCAAAAGGAAATAAATACAGTTGAAGATTTTAATGTTAAAGTCCTAAAAATTATCATAATTTAAATAGCAAAATAATTAATTTTAATTTCCATGTAAATATTTGAGTTAGTGTTACATTGCAACTATTTATGACCTTATTCTTCTACCATTATGTTTACACTAAAACAAATAATGATAAATAAACTGTAAAACTTATTTTGGTGATTTCAGGTTTGAATTTTTGAAATTAGAGATAAAAGTTAATCTTACTTTCCTAATGAATCTGATTGTGGGTGGGCAAGGTTGGGTGTATATAAGTAACAATCAACCAACCATTATGTAACAACAAGGGATAGGTAGGGCCCTTCAAGAGAATTAAAGTAGGCTAAGAAAACGACTTCTAGCACACAAAATTTGGAAAATCCTACTACAGCTATAAGCATACATTATTGTATATTGAATGATCCGAGAGAGACATGCACGTTTGCTGTGTCGGGCTCTCGTTATTAATATCCATGATAATACAAGTGCCCTTAAATGGGCCGAAAAAGGAAAAGAAAGATGCAGAAACTTGTTGTACTTATTATTCAACTATGACATTAATCAAGCAACTAAAGATTTATTCCATAAAAATATAAAGTAACTAAATGTTTATTAATTATTTTCCTCTCTACCTAAATTATTGTCACGTTAGGTAAAACAAATAAAAAATGGAGGAACTCCATAGATTTTCTAGAATTGTATAGACACCACTAGACAATCGTATTAATTATCTTTATCATTCCCTACAATTATAAGGATAATTTAACTTGTTTTAGACTCTTTCCCCTATCAATGCATGTGAAATTATTTGTAATTCCCTTCTTGTATTGGTCGGGGAAATCGATTGACAGTTGCAATTGGTAACTACAATTGTAGTAGGAAGAAAATTAATTGCATTGTGTTAATAATGTTATTGGCTTATTTTTGTCATTAAAGCATTCAAGTGGCAATAGAAACAAAAACGCAAATCAATGGTGCACCAGTTTCTACTCAAGAGAGCATCAAAAAAGTCTGATGATGCTGTATGGTTGATATTTTTTATTGATTTGTTATATTGTTTGTTGTTAGTTTGACTCTTGCACTAGTTTTTTTTGTAATTAAATGGATATTACAATTCTTTTGTTAACTAAAGCTCATATTTTTGTAAGTAAAGTTGAACTTTTTGCTACTAAAGTTGATATTTTTGTAACTGGTTTGTGACTTCAATCAAATTATTACATTTTCTCTTTTCTTAGTGCAAATGAAAAGTTAATACAATAATGTCATTTCATGATATATTTTTTCTTCGATTGCATAATTAGCTCAATAAAACCAAAGATAGCAAAGTTTCGTATTACAAGTAAAAATTGCATTTAACTACAATGTTTCATATTATAAACAGAAATTGCATTTAACTACAGTGTTTCAAAATTTTTATCCACGTCATACACCATTTCAACCTATAAAGAAAGCCACCATTCCCATATATAATGCAAAACAACTAATGATAAAGGTATCCACGAAATGCCTATACTGTAAAATTTTGTTCAATTTAATCTCTATATTATTTTATTCAATTTAATTCTTATGACGTGAAATAAAAAATGATGAAATTATTTTTTAGCTAAAAAACATTTATGACATGTCAATACCACATCAATATCGTCTGACATGTCAATGTCACATTAGCACCACTAATGGTTAATTTAGATAGTTAAGTAGAGAGACTTAATTGCACAAAATTTTAAAATACAAGACTAAATTAACCAAATTTGGAATAAGGAGGTTAAATTGACAAAATTTCTATACTTGAGGGACCTTTGAGGTAGTTTGACCAAATAAAAATAAACATAATGCTAAAAAAAATCTCTAAACTATTTAAGAAAATTCAAATAAACTTTTATTTTTTTATTACATTCAATCAAACCTTTATACTTTTATTTTGAGTCGAATAAACATTTATAACTAATAGTTAACTAATTATCATTAATCAAAATACCATTTGTAATTTTATATCCACATAACATTAATATAGAAAATGAAGAAAGCAATCTTATCATGTTATCATACCACATTTACATGTCACGTCATAGTTAATTATGATATGTCAATATGCCATACCATCATCAAATATTAACATGTTAGCATATCATATCAACGTCATATGACATAAACTCACAAATAACATTTTAATTAAATCAATTATTAGTCATAAAAACTTATTTCATTTAAAATAAAAATATAAAAACTTATTAAAGTCAAAATAAAAATATAAGGACTTGATTAAACATAATAAAAATATAAAAGTTTATTTGATTTTTTTTAAATAAGTTAAGAGACTTTGTTAAATATTATGTCATAAAAATATAAAGACTTGATTTAACGTAATAAAAAAATAATAATTTATTTAAATATTTCTAAACAATTCAGAAGCATCAAAAAATATTTAATTCATAATTAATCACCATATACAATAAGGAAATTCGTTCACATAAAGCATCGAAAATAGAGATAGTAGGAAGTCCTCATAATGTTGGGAGACTCATCATCCCTATAAAGAAGAAAGAAGCATCATCACAGGCAATGGAGAGAGAAATTTTGGTAATTCAACTTTTACACCAAAATTCAGTATAAAACATCAATTCCTTGCAGCATAGCTAGACAACAATCACTAATGCCTAATAACATCGGTCACCCCTAACATGACATGCTTATCGATGTTGGGGGACTCATCATCGTTATCGCGAAGAAAAAAGGAATGGCGAGCAATACTTAGTGATTCAATTTTGACACCAAAAACTTAAGCATTAAAGACATTGACCCCCATGCATTAAACAGTCACCAACCACGAATGCCTAAATGAAATTTGTCGGCCACAACATGCCATGACCATCAAGTTATTGATGCTACTACCCTGTCCAATTTTTCATGCTTTTGACACCCAGTAATCTTTTTGCTTTTATATGATACTCTTTCATATTAACTTCACTTAATCCCTTCAGAACGCCTTAATGAATCTGTGGATAATATGCATGTTCAAGAAAATGCAGAAAGGAGTTTTCAGTGTTCATACCTATCACAGCAAGCGCAATCCAGCCATCAATTGTTGCAGGCAGCTCACACGGCATTTCCAAGAATATAGGATACCAAATAACTGATAAGCAAGATGTTTGTCCACTGCTTGCGTATAACTCAAGATCGAGGTCCAAAGTAATCTGACAGAACCTGCTGAACAATTTCACTATTTGAAAACATCAGTTTAGGAATAATTACCAAAGTAGAAAGCCCAACCTAATCAAAATTGACACATTTTGGAGGACAAAGAAGCAGACATCTCCTGTAACTTGAAAAGCTAAGAATTTAAGTGTATCATACAACTACAAGCCGTCTCATTATTTCTTAAAGAAACATATAAGAAATGGTCTACAACTATAGCAACAAAGCTCACTCTCCTAAATTACAACATCCACCATCACATACATCATCATCACAGTTAAACTATACATATGTGAACTGTCAATCTTTTCTTTACTCTTTCACGGTGCCTTTCCCAAGATGAGTGCTTACCAAGAATTGCTTTTAAAATAATTGTTTATACAACAGTATCTGTATGTAGTATCCATGTGTATTCAACATAGAATTCAGACGCATGCACCTTCTGGAGCCTGGGGTTTCTAAGATTGCGGCATACAACTACCCAGCCCTTTTCGAGGTAAAAAGATTGGACGTCCTCCTGTAACTTCTTCGAACAAAGCCCTAGAGTAGAACAAAGAAACTCCCATGTCTGTCTGACAGGAGGATTAATATCTCTTTATGTGGTTAATGCCACTTTTCCATCAAGTGGCCGAAGATTTGATCTTGTTCTTGTTGCAGCCCTGCCTGAAAACCATTCAAGGAAAGTTAGTCGAATCTGTTAGTTTGAAGATTACATGATTTGGATATAAGATTCCACTCGGTTATGCATTAAAAGTAGGATTAGCTGATTATTTTATTCAGAAACAGAAGTTGTCTCATTGAAACCAGATATTGAGGAAATTTAGCCTTGAAAAATTTTTTAACATGCTTGCATTACCAAAAAATTAAGTTCATTAATCCTCTCAAATGTACCACAGTTGCACTTTCAAACATTAAAAACATATGATCTGAAGAGATGATAAAACTTCACACAAACAGCATTATTTATCACAAATATAAAACAATTATGCTTGTAAAAGTATTATAACATTGGCTCAAATATAATGAAGATTTGACAATATGGGCTAATGCAATTATAAGAGAACAAGTCTTTAAATTTAGTCTTGACAGAAAACCAGTAAACTTTAGGTGACATTTATTTTTGGATGTCTTTGTATGTTAGGCTTCTGGTTAACTTTCATTTCTTCTTAAGAATTTCCAAATAAATTATAGATCAATGTTTTTGGTCATAACAAACTTAAATCAAAATAGCAAAAGAACAAGCATTGCTGCATTTACCATAAGTGTATTTTGTAAAAGATATCTCATAGTCAATGCTACATATTAGCTAAATATAAGATCCATAATAAAAGCAAGCAAGGTTCACAATGACATGCTATATAAATGCAGCGGCATTAAGAAGAGTGCAAGGATATGAGCTAATGCATCACACAATATACTGGTGATTACCACTGTGCCCATGGTGGCAGTGGGGCCATGGTCAAACAACTGCATGGCAATGCCACATTGGAATTGCACCATCGTGTGACAACATGAAAACAGTGATTGGTTGTGGAAGACGGTGAGTTAGCAACCTATGTTGATAACTCTTTCAGTTGAGCATAATATTGCAAATCATCACTCTCTGGAATGGTATGAGAAATTGCACTGACCTTCGCCCTTTTCCACTTTTCTTCTGCTTCGCCAAAGAAGTCGAATAGGAGTACCAGCAAACCCAGCATCTGTACGAAGTTGCTTCTCCATATAACGCCGGTAAGTCTCCGGGAATAGTTTTGCATCGTTAACAAAGAAAACAAATGTAGGAGGCCTAATAGCAGCCTGCAAAAGGAGATAGGATTGGATACAATGAACCATCAGAAACCACATTGGACAACTGAAAGATTAACAACTGCAAAAGAACATGCTCCTTCAAGAAACACAAAGTACACTGAACTGAATTTAAGGGCTCAAAAAGTGTCCCTAGGATGTGCTTTGGGTGATTACTTGTTATGCATCGAACAAAAAGAGGGCTTCATCAAGTGCATCTCCATCTATGTACCATTCCCCTATCTAATTAGAGATACTAAAAGTGGCCTCTAATCTGTACTATATTTATTTTTTTGAAAAGTATAAGAACTATAATGTGGCAGGGAGGCACATTTTTAAAAAGACCACTTCGACAATAGTAGTGTACATATGGTAATAGTACTCACACACTAAACTGCTTACTCTGATGCACAAAGAGGTGTACTACTTGCAAACCACTAATATTAGCCAAAGCACACATACAAATTGCACACACTAAGCTCCTATTCAAATGTGAAGATAGCTGCCTTTTACTAGGTCCATTTGCACAAACACATTATGATTTCTCTCATATGCTGGCTGCTCCCTAGCTTAGAAATGAGCTAATGATTCACGTCCATTGCTGCAAGAAGTCAATTTCAAACAACTTGACGAATAACAGATAAATCTCATGGCATTATGGTTAAATGGATAATTCAGTGTGATGCAGACTGCAAAAAGTACTTTCAATTGTTGGCATCGAGAAGAATGGCTTGCAATGTGAAAGCTCCTGGTAACGATATGATGGCAGCCATAGAGACGATTCAGGAAAAGGAATTGGTTTATGGATGAAGCAGCTAGCTGAAGAAATAATTAAAAACTATGTAGGAAAAAGATGAAGAACAAGAAAAGATAAACTGCAAAACATCTCAACTTTGTGAGGAAGGTGAACCTTTTTAATGACATATATAGATAATAAAGCAATCCCAAATATACCAACCTGACATAATTATTATTTTTGCCATGTAACAAATATACCTGAGTACAATAATAAACACGTCCTCTCCTGCCACCTCGTGTCCTAGGAGGTGGTTTAAACGCTATTGCTTCCTGTATCACTTGATTCAATATTGCAGTGCTAAGTCTTCTTGATCGTTCCTTTTCAACTGTAATAGCTGCAACAATTATCCTGAACCCAAAACAACATCGAATGCAAAAATAGCTAAGACAAGTTGTACACCACATTGAAAATATACCAGTGATACTTATGTATGGTATACCACAACAGAAAATATAGCATAGAATGAACAAGGAGACGAAATGAAAGTAGGCAAAAGTAAACCATCTTGTCTATCATTGTATATTATAGGACAATACAACAATTGGTTATTAGTATAATCTTGAATATCTTAAATGGATATGGATCATGATGATTATAAATTCAGTTGTAACAAAAAACTGACAACATATGGCAGGTCAAAAACGTACTTTTCAACACTCTGACCAGCTATTGCAGTTGAATAAACAATCGGGGCCCAATCAAGAATGCGCATCTTCTCCCTAACATCTTGCTCGTAGTATGTTGCAGTTTGCTGGTTTTTGTTTGGTATAGTATCCCATTTGTTTACAACAATCAGACAACCCTTTCCTTCTTTCTCTATCCTCTCAGCAATTCTAGTATCCTAGGACATCGAGATAAAACAAGACCTAACAGTTAACAAAATAATCAGAACTAAACATAAGGACCAGCAACTCATCAGATTAACAGGCCAAGACATGGCCATTGTTATATCCCAAAGATATCAGTAAGATAATTTTTAAAAAAGATTTTATCAAAGTTTGGGTATCAGTAAATTTACCCTCAATTAGTTACTGAACATCCTAACTTGTAAATTATCTTCAATCAACTAAAGGGTGAGCACTTCAGTTATTACAGAAAGGTTTTAAAAAGACAATGGAAAAAGCATCCAAAAAGGGGCCAAGAATTTGAATGTGCTGTATTTTTCATTTTTGTCTCATGTCAACCATCTCAACTATCCCTCAACCTTGAATATTGCAGAGATCAAAAGCAAATATTAATCTTTGAATTAAGGAAGGCTAGCTATGATTATATTCCGGATGCGGAGGTAGTAACCTGGAATATAGTACTGGCTGTACTAAAAAGAAAGCACACATGAAGACTGACACCCATATACACACACACATAGAAAAACAGTGTATATCCAATCTGCAGATAGTGATGAGTCGTTTTTTTAGGCCAAAGTATCTCATAAATAGCTTTTGCTGGAGCCGAATTTCAAGGGTAATAATTTCAATCAAAACAAAAACTAAAGGAGGGACTTTGAACATGAAACAAAGGTGTATAGTTGAGTTGGTACAGTTTAAAAGCCACTCAAACTTACTTGCTAATGACTAGGATTCAAATTGTTTATTATAAACTAATCAAGATCAAGTAGCAACTCAAGCAAAGATCAAGTATACTGAAACTTGACACAAGATGCTCACAAGCTTAAGCATATATTTAATTTTAAATACACTTATAACATATTCTGCGTACAATATACATATGTAAATCATATCATAAATATTTTTTTCGAAAAAAGCATGTGATCAAACTTGAACTTGAGCATGCACTTCAAATTATTATAGTTGAAATAAGCTCTAATAATTTTCCTCTACCCAATTCTTGATTGAAATGAAGCATGCTTGGACTCAAATCAAGTTTTGAGCATAAAATTTTAAATTGAGTTGAGCTCGAGTATCTCATTATATTGACTTGACTCAACAAAATTACAACCCTAGTATTATCCATCAATTTACTAGGAGATTCCATCAACAAAATAAAAAAGCAAGTATCCTGAATCATATCTATTGCTGAAAATTGAGAACCTGCAATAGTAAACTAGTGGCAAGATCCAATTGGCACCAAGGTTTCATGGGAGTCAAAATCACTACATTTTTGTAACAAGCACTTTTCAATTTCAAGAATCAAAGTAATGGTAGCAACAGTTGCAATAAGAATATTCTTTTTTGGCACATGTATCACCGACTTGTTATTTCCACTTTCTTGTAAGTAGAAGTTGCTGATTAAGGGGGTAATTTTACCTTGCTTATACATGAACCATTTACTGATTAAATCAAAAGCTTGTGCATCCTATTGTTGCTCTGATTTGGCAATCATTATCATTAAATAGATAGATACAGATATTTCCAACAATTTGATAAGATTACTGCAATGCTGATTCGGCCTGAGTTATCAAACTGTTATATATAAAGCGACTTGTTATAACTTGATTTAGTGAACACAATAAAATATTCTCTCTTAACATAATTCTGTTCTGTGTGTTCAGGAGCTACTTAACAGTGCAATATGGCTACCACTATACGCCAATAAGGGAGAATGTCCAAGCATGTTAAAACAATAATATTAGTAACATGGCTTGTCAGAAAATCATGGACAAGGTACCTGTTCAGTTATACAAGCCATGGCCTCAATGACCAGAGCAACAATATCAGAACGGCGGATGGCACGAAATGCTCTGTTCACTGATAAAGCCTCAGTGGCACTACCTGATGATGCTATGGATGCCCTTCTTCTGATCCCAGCAGTATCAATAAGCCGAAACTTCTGCAAAATGAGTGACCTCTGTATTAAGCTTCTAAAAGCAGTTGGAATACAAAAACAAACAGAACTCAGGGTAATAATATGTTCTCTTTACTACTCATTCTTTATCATTGATCCTTTAATGCATAAAAAATCTAATCTCCTACTCAAGCAAAACCTAGATGAATAGAATATCAGCTATAATACAGGTTTTTCTTTCTTTTTTCACTTTAAAAAAAAAATACTGGTTTTTCAGAAGTATAGAAACCTGGCCATCAGGTCCAATAAATTCTGTATCAATTGCATCACGAGTGGTACCACTGATAGGGCTCACAATTGTTCTATCCTCCCCAACCAAAGCATTTAAAATGCTACTTTTACCAACGTTCGGTCGACCAACAATTGCAATTGCAGGAACATAATTTTCTTCCTCATCCTTATATTCTGGATCCTGCAAAGTAATCAAGAAGCCATGTACTTAGCAGAGAAAGAAAATAAGTTCATTATTAAGCAAAAATTTAAGATGAAAGTTATCAAAAGATACGGAACATGCTAGCAACTCCATCCATACACAGCGTGATATATAAAAACAAGCAGTATGTATGACAAATCTCCCAACTAAGGTTGGAATCATTGTAATTCCAAGAAAGGTCAGTTCGTCATTGAATTAATTAACGGATCAAGCAGAATTAAATATGGATTGGTTGACATGCATAATCAAGATAGATATAAACATATAATTGATCTTTGAAGGACAAATGCCAGTAACTGCAAAACATAAATAAGAACGGTTTCACAGCGAAAAGAGAAATGGAAAGTTATGGGCCAGAAATGAAATGAAATCATTAACAAAGACAAATTATAAAGCCAGATTACCTCAATTTTTTTCAACCCTGAACAAACAAGATCAAGAAGCTCCCCAGTTCCAGTCCCAGATAAGGCAGATATAGGAACTGGTGAGAACCTGGTTGTGCAGTTGAAAGAGTTAATGCAATATTAATCAGAAGGGGAAGAAAAGAACAGATTTTCTAGGTCCAAAGTAAGAGACAACTTGACATAACAAGCAAGTCTAACAAAACAAAAAAAAAAAAGCACAGGTCACCAGCAGAGTTCGTTTCCTGAAAGTCAGTTGCAGAAGAAGAAAAGCAAAAAGGAAAACTGGAAAGAGGTGAGAGAGAGGGAGAGAGAGAAAGCTACTCCAATAAGTCAGTTCTTTGGAACAAGTTTTAATGCCTTTCCAAACCATAAACTACATTGTCAATTACTCAAGGCATAGCCAATAGGCATTCAGCACATAACTGAACACCAATTTTTTTAGAGAAACGGAAATTAAGAATTACCCCAATGACCAAAACTCCGATGCTTGCATGATTCCTTTTCGGGGCGATTCACACTTGTTCACTGCAAGGACAATATATTTACTTGAGTAGCTTTTTCGAAGCCAGTCTGTAATCTCCACGTCAGCTGCCGTTAGACCAGCCTGTTCAGTAAAACAAACACTTGGCAGGTTAATAGTTTTTTAAAAGAAACAGAAGAATATATTTGTTGGGTTTCATGTACAAAGTCAGATTGTTACCAAGATAAAGAACCAGAAAAGTAGATAATCAAACCCTTAAAGAATCCCATAGACAACTCTCGCCTTATCCAGTCAACAAAAATCTCAACCTTCACAACTTCAAGCCAAATTCTTAAAGCACCAAGGACTGGCTGAGAGACAATAGGAATTTTTAAATGTCTACTAGTTATGTGCAAACCTTCCTTTCACTTTAATATTACTCAACTTGTTGATGCATAAGTTTTTCTAGATTTTAATTCCCAGAGTTTTTTCCCCTACCAAGAGCATGTAATCCTAAGACTGATATCTTAGCTTCTCCTATCTTAGCTTCTTCGTATCTTCATTTAAAATTTTCCTATTGTTATTGGAACAACTAAACAAGTGCAGTCAAAGGCACTCACATCAGTGCTTAGCACCTTGCTTGCCTAAGTCAGAAGAGATGGAGTAAAAATATAAAAGTTTACAACACTTTAGCATGGCAAGATGAAGTAATGGTGCCTCCATTAAGAATCCAACCTAACCAATTGGCAATATGTGGAAAGCCCTAGTTAAACATTAGGCTAGGAAAAACCCTGAACTTCACTGATATGGAATAACACTACTTAACATACTCCATACCTCCAAGGAAGAGTGATTTGCCTTTTGTGTCTAGTCAAGTACCTTGTGCACAAAGGCACTCAAGGCAAGCACTTGATGCAACTTAATTGTTTCATGTCCTTTTTCTTTCCAGCAATATGCAAATTATTAATTTATTGTGGCTCCATTACTACAATGACAACCTAGAATTTGAGAAGCTTTCAGCCTTCAAGGATGATTGCATATATTTGTTTATTACTTTGCATTTTAAATGAAGCTAAAAAAATGATCATTTCCTTTTCTATTCCAGATAATAAAAGATCCTAATTTTTTTTTGATAAATCCAAAATCAATCAAACAGCAGATGATAGACATGATTTCAAATGTTCTAGATAATTTTTCTTGACTTTTTTATTAATTTGTTTCAAAGCTTCAAAAGGAAAAATAAACAATCTATGTGAGAAGAGGGATGTATACCTGCCCATCCACAAGGAATATAATGACAGATGCTTCTTCAACAGCTGCAGTAGCTTGTCGTTCAATCATAGAAGGCATCCTTGCAACAGCTGCCTCCCTGGAGACTAACGGAATGCCATCCATACCGATGGTCGTTGTAATAGCCAAGTCTTCCATAACATTAGCTTGTGACTTTGACACATTTAGGACCCCTCCAGTATCAACCACCACAAATTCATGATCTCCCCAGAAGGATCTACCATACAAACGATCCCGGGTAACCCCAGGTTCATCCACCACAATGGCCCTGTCACCCTGTAATAAAATCCCTGAAAGAGTTTGACATGGACAATCTAAAAACATACACCTAGGTGCATATATGCAACCAATTTGGTTTACTAGATGTTCAAAATGAATTGGGAATTATAAAAGAGAAAAAAAGACAAAATTAGTGATTAAATACCCCAACAAGGCGATTAAACAATGCTGATTTACCAACATTTGGCCTTCCAACTATTGCAACCCTTGGAAGAAGCTGGTCAGGGATCTGCAAAAGGATTTAAAATTGTCACTAAGTAGCAACAAAATTTTAAGCTCTTTATAAGATAGAGTCCCTAGTCTACATCATAAAAGATTTCATTGCACTTAATCACAGTAATCATTGGTTCAAACTATGTTTGTAAACTAAGCAGACACTTCAGAAATGAAACAAAAGTTTATATGCCTACACTCTCAACTTTTCAATATGTTTCTATCATAGATTGTTCCAAATTTTCAAATTTTAAAGCTGAAGCATCACATGACTCTAATAAATGTGAAACTAAATTAAGGCAATTACAAGATATGGAGCAGCTACAAACACCCATGAAATATCTTGGCTATACCGAAAACATTAAAATGATCTACTGATAACATTCTGCTTGCTAGTGCACGTGTTAAATGAGGAATGAATCAATAGAACTCTTGCACAGTATTAAGGCCAGGCCTTGACAATGCATACACAGCATCATCAAATAGAACTACGACCAAGAACATAAAGTTTTTCCAGACTGCAAATGTTTTTTTCTCTTAAGCACTAAAATTTCCAAAAGGTTTTAAAACAATCACCAATTAGAAAGGAAGAAGAAATCTGTAGCAACAAAATAGAAAGAAAGAGAAAATGAAGAAGATAATTAAATCTCCCTTGCAAGTTGCAGCTATATATATGGTTTATAGTCAGCTGCTGCAGTAGGTTTCCAAGTCACCCGTATAAGAAACAAGGAAGCTACTTAGTATGGTAATAACATAAGTAGAGACAATAATAACTTGACAAAATAAGCTTTACTTACACTTTTACTTGCACTTTTACGTCTCTTCTGCTTTCCACTCAACTCCTTGGAATCATCTGCCTCATCCTCTGAGATTAGCGCATAATGACTTATGAGGTCTCAGAAAATAATGTTATAATGTTTTTCTTAAGCGCAAACAATACAAACAAATCAGAGGAAACAACTTAGAAGCGATCTTAGTCTGTCAAGAAGCCAAAAGCGAATTATATACAAAAAAGCAAAGGATACTTTTGAAAATATTAAAAATGTAAACATTTTTTGGAGAACAAAAAGCTTGATTCTACTTTTAGTGGGAACATTTTTCTTTTAATTAGTTATTCATTCATTTCTAACCAGTTATAGCTTGACTTTAAAAATTTGAAGAACAAAAGCAGTACAAACTAATTCATTTTAAATATGAAGAGACAAGGCGCAATGAGAGGGAATTACCGATGGTTAAGTGGCGAGACAAGGAAGAGGAATAGCGGCGAACGGCGTCCTTGGCTTCGGATTCAAGGGCGTCCACGTCCAAGGCATAGTCCTCATCAGATTCTTCTTCTTCTTCTTCCTCATCTTCTAGCTCAAGTAAATCTTGGAATTCCTCTTCGTGAGGAGAGGGAGAAGGGGCAGAGGAGCAGCGGCAGCGAGGGAGAGAAGGAAGGGTGGAAAAGGAGAGAAGTAATGGAGGAGAAAAAGCAGAGCGAATTGGCAGAAGAGGAAAAGGGGAGAGTCCGGGAACGGGAGAAAGATGAGTGAGGGATTTAGAGAAGAGGAGTTGGCTAACAGGAAAGCATGACATTTTTAGCTTCTTTCAAGCTGTTGAGTGTTGAGTTTGGAAAAAGAAGTGGAAATGGGAAGGTTTGGCGGTTAAAGGAAGAGGGACTCACTTACTGACTGACTGAGAGGGAGGTTTATCTTCTTCTCCGTTGGGGGGTTTTAGTTTAGTTTTTTTTTTTTTTAAATTATAATAATTCTTATAAATTGTAACTTTTTCATAATGAAATCATATGGAATATTTTTATTATTTCTTACATAATTTATTAATTTATTTAAAATATTTTTATGAACTCGACCATTAACTTAAATGATTTACCCTCTAAATCAATGACTTACCAATTAAACTAACACCTCGAATAACTCTCCACTTTGAATGGATCATTATTCAATCCGATTTTTATTACTATACTGATAACATTTAAACCCTTTGCAAGAAAAATAAAAATCTCTTGCTCCGTCTTTGTGCCTCCATAGGTGGCCCCATGCTTAGATTTACGTCACTTCATAAAAAAATTGATTGGATTTTTTTAATTAATTGAAGAATTAAAATATTTTCGACATAGTGTAAAGTTTATTAAAGAACTTCATTAACTAATTTATCCGAGCATAAATTGTTATGATTGTTTTAAAAATATCATAAAAAAAAATTTGCAATGTTCCATCAATCTAACATATTTTAATACAAAGCTTCTCTAGCAAAATTTTCATCAACAGTAATTGAGGGAATTCAAAACAAACAAATTAGCAAAAGAGGAAAAAAAAAACAAATTAATTAAACCTGTGAAAAGTAAGTGAAACCCTAACAACATGGGAAATTAAAATCAAATAGCATTAACAGCAGAGGGAAGAGTTAGAAATGGAAAGAATTACAAACACCACATTTGGCAAAGAAATTTTAAGACAAAAGGGCTGGTAAAGTATACTGCAGTTTTTAATGATATTATACCTTTTTCAAAATTTTTATCAGTCCATTTTTTTTTATATTTGATCCAAGCATTTTAGTTATATTTTTTGTTTTCTTTTTTTTTTGTATTTTTTTTCTATACTTGACTAAAGCTTCTAGCAAGCAATTTCTGCTTCATTTCCTTCCATTTTTTATATACTATAAATAAAAAAAAAATCTCCAGGCACCAGTTTCCCATGTGATAACATTTACTGACGTTGGAAAGGTTGAGAGTAAAAAGGTAAGATTTTCATATTCAAAATTGTTCACAGTTCATGATGGGCTGATCAATTTACAATATACAAAAATCATCACCTAAATTATTAGAGAATAGACAGCAAAATGGCTTCATGGTACGACTTCTTTCATTAGGCAAATTACGTACACAAGAAACATGTCCCTTGAAAACTCCATTTCTCTAGGAGATGGATAGTACAAGGCTCTTTAACTGCTTAAAATTGTCCATGCTTCATTTTCAATTATGGGCAAAACCATATTCCTGAAGAACAGTATAAATTGATCGCAGTGATATACAATAACATGGGAGAAACACATCGTAATCAAAGGAGCTAATCAGTAAAAAGGGCAGCCCGTGAAGAAAATATGGACATAAACTTTCTAACTTGTGAATGCCTCGAGACAAAAGAGGTTGCTATGGCTGAACATTCTTACAACTCTTACAACAGTCAACGAATTTCTCCCCTCAAATTCCATTGCAAGGGGTCACTAGGAAGACCCAATGGCTAGTTCCAACTGTCAAAAATTAACTTTAAAGTATATGTAACCAATCTCTCCGAGCTTTTGCAGCCAATTAACTGAAACTGTGGTCGTCGCTTCCTCTTCAGATGCATGTTCTCTTTTATCCGAGACAGGAATTTAAAAACTGATTAAGCTTCTGTTAAGTTCAATGCAGTCATTGTGAACAGATATTTCTGGAGGAACTTCTGCTTTTGCCTTGATCTTAACTGGTTTCCCAAGCTTTGATTTATCTTCCATTCTTGCAATCTCAAGAGCCTTTGCACAAACAGGAAACCCTTGATCATCCCAGGACTCCAAAATAACACCAGAACCTATGCAGGTTTGTCCCTCATAGAAGGCTGCAAACTGCCCAGCTGCGAGGCCTTGATCATCTTCATGTAAGCAGACAACTGCAACATCTTCACTGCCGTATTCACCAGACACCAATTCAAAACTGCAGTTATAAAAGCCAGGACCATGTCTGACCTGAAAAATTAAGACTAGTTAGCTACAAGTGATAAGCCTCACACCATTAAACGAATAAGAAACCACAATAAGATCATTTTCAAAGAGATTGTCAATGAGTAGTGATCTAAAACTAAAGTCACCCATCACATTAATTCCAATGTCACCATCTCATCAATGTAGCTTTTGTTCAGGTCCTAATGTGGTTGGTGGTCAAGTAACAGCTAGAGTGCCAAAACCAAAGAATGTGACAACTTCACCAGAAACTTAGCAAAAGGATTAAGGGCTCAGCTGAGACAAACTATAGACCTGTGCATCATGAGTTTCTTCGGATCTCCAATGGGCAGTCATCAAAAGGGATCCATTCTTCTAGAGGTGGGTGCTGATCAAAGAAGGTAATATCCACCTACCCCTCCTTCATAAGTTCACAGCAGGAGGGCCAGTATTCGACTAGATGGGAACAAAGGTGTCGACTAAAGAGCTCGCTTAATGTCTTCATTAACTAAGATTTACCAGGGAAGAGATTCAGACTTGTGCTGATGGGGGGACCAATCCCAACCGATCAATCTTTTTATGTCCAGTGACAGGTATTTATAGGACTTCTTTGACCTCAACCAATTGGATTAACCCAGAGAAGAATCACTCAATAGGGTGCTTATATGTCATGAGCCAACCATGTATCGAACTATAACAAGATAGAGTTGTCTAGGAGATTGAGTCTTTTGTACTTGTAAGGGAAATATCCTCTTTTCAAACATTGCAATGGCTCGTGGTGACATTTCTAAAAATTCTTGTTAAGTCTTTAGGGAAAAAGATCCTTTAAGAAATGAATGTCTTCATTTCAAGCATTATAATGGTTATTGGTAGAATACTTGTAAAAACTCGTAAATTCTTTATAGGAGGTGAGTAATCGGTGAACTGTTGGTCTGCCTTACTGGTAAAGGTATGTATGCAGCGAACCATCGAAGGCTGCCTCTATGACCCGATGATAGCGAGTCTTAGTCCCTTTGTACTCATTTTTATATTAATAAATCATTTTTCTTTATATGGCTCTAGTGGTTGCATATATGGCTGATACGGTCCCTTGAAACGAATCGAGTTATGGGACGGCGTGTGGAAGGGTTTGGCTTAGTTTGAGATACGCTAGGTACTTGGGTGGAAAGTTTCTTTTTTCGACCTATGTTTGTAGTGTTGGCTCGTTAGAGAGAACCTGCAGATCTCTTGAGTTTTAAGTACTAAAAAACTTGAATAGATTTTGAACAACCTATTTTATTAACTTCACTCCTTTTTAACTACAACTTGGTGAAATAACCACCCTGAAAGCAAGAAAGTGGAAAGGTGGAGACACAACCTCCAATAACATAAAATAAAAAACTACCACTAACAATAAAATAGGGTGGGGACACAATCTCCAACAACATGAAATGGAAAACTACCACTAACACTAAAATAGGAACCACAATGAAACTGTTAACAATAAACTGCCAGCAACCAATAGCAACCAATAGCAACCAATCACATATGTTGATTTAGTTTATACTTCCCATGTGTGAATCGCTTGTAAACTAAGGGATTATCTGATGTGCTAACATTACCCCCTTCCTTCAAATTGCGCTTGTCCTCAAATGTGAAGTGTGGGAAGCGCTCCTTCATGGATGAAACAGTCTCCCAAGATGCCTCTGCTGGAGAAGTGTCTTGCCAGTGAATCAAAACTTCTTGAATGTTTCGATTGACTCGACAGTCAAGAACAGCCAAAGGTAGTGGCATGGGTTCTGCTGAAAGACCCAAGGGAGTGTAGCAAACACTGGATGCTCCCCCTCATAAAAAACTATTAGACAAGAGACATGGAACACAGGATGAAGCTTAGTACCTGAAAGGAACTCCAACTTATAAGCCATAGGTCCAAGACGTTGCAATATTGTGAAAGGACCATAGAACCTTGGCAGCAGTTTTTGGTGATGACGATTAGCCAAGGAGAGCTGTCGATATGGCTATAATCGTAAAAGAACCCTGTCCCCTACTTGAAATTCAATATTACGATGCTTGGAATCATAAATGGTTTTCATCTTATGTTGGGCATGCAACAAATTCTGCCTTAATGATTTAAGGATCATATCTCAAGATTATAAGGCCTAATCCACAACATCCAATTTGGAAATTCCAAGACAAAAGGACAGTAGGTGCAGTGGTGGTCGCCCATACACAGCTTCAAAAGGTGTGGTTTGTAGTGAAGAATGAAAACTAGTAATATATGAATACTTAGCCCAAGACAACCAATCCATCCATTTCGTAGGATGAGCACTAGTAAAACATCCTAAGCACATCTCCATAGTTCGGTTGACAACTTCTGTCTGGCAGTCTAATTGGGGGTGGTAAGCGGAGCTAAAACATATCTTGGTGCCGCTAAGACGAAAAGTTCCTTCCAAAACGCACTTGTAAAGGTGACATCTCTGTCACTCACCATTCTTTCAAGTAACCCATGTAATTTGAAAATATTCTCAAAGAAAGTCTTGCAATACTAACAACTGAATATAAATGAGCAGCTGGCAATAAATGACAATATTTAGAAAAACGGTCCACAACCACCAAAATGACATTTTTACCATGTGAATTAGGCAAGCCTTCCACAAAGTCCAATGAAATGTCAAACCATACATGCTTAGGCACAGGTAACGGCTGAAGAAGACCAGTTGATTGCAAAGTTTCTGTTTTGTGACGTTGGCAAATACTACAAGCACAAATAAAGTCACGAATATGGTGTTTCATGCCGTTCCAGTGAAAATCTTTGGCAATGCGGACGAGAGTTTTTTGATACCCTTCATGCCCTTGGTTGTGTAAGGCGATCATGACTGTCTAGATGGAAGGAGAATTAGGGGCTAAATAAACCCGATGTTTATAGAATAGTAGCCCTTGTTTGAAGCTCCACGGTTCAGCAGCAATACCTTCTTGGACACTAGAGATTAAAGTTTGGACTTCAGGTGAATTTTGTTGTTCATGACGAATTTCATCAAATAGGCTCAATTGTGGCATGGATATGGCGAAAAGGACAACCCCATCAGAATCTCTCCGAGATAGAGCATCGACTACAAAGTTGTATCGACCAGCCTTATGTTCTACTGAAAATGAATAGCCCAAGATTTTTTCCAACCAATGTTGCTATGGTGGTGTTACTAGTTTTTGCTCCAATAAGAATTTCAAACTATAGTGATCGGTGCGAACAATGAAGTGCTTTTCCTATAAGTAAGAGCATCAGTGTTTGATGGCCTTAACAAGACCAATGAGCTCCTTTTCATAAGCTGGTAAGTGTCGATGTCGCATTGCCATGGCCCTGCTAAAGAATGTGATTGGTTTATTATTCTGCAATAAAACCGCACCAATTCTAATGATAGAAGCATCACACTCAATGGTAAATGGTTGAGAAAAATTAGGAAGTGCTAACACAAGTGTGGTGGTCATGGTAGCCTTAAGTTTTTTAAAAGCTTGAGACGATTGGTCTGTCCATATGAAGGAATTTTTATGGAGCATGGCTGTAAGAGGTGTTGCAATAGAACCATAGTTATGAACAAACTTGCAGTAGTATCCAGTGAGGCCTAAAAAACCTCGTAACCCTCAAATAGCTAAACGCTTGGGCCATTCTGTCATGGCTGAAATTTTGCTTGCATCTGCAATAACTCCTTCAGCAATGATGATGTGACCCAAATAAGTAATTTGAGTTTGGGCAAATGAGCATTTGGATCATTTCAAGAAAAGGTGATGTTTTGAGAGCAATTTGAAGACGATCCGCAAGTGATACATATGCTCTATGCAGGTATGACTGTAAACGAGAATATCATCAACAAACACTAAAACAAATTTTCTTAAGTGAGGACGTAATGCCTCATTCATCAAGGCTTGGAAAGTAGAAGGGGCATTTGTTAACTCGAAAGGCATGACTCGAAATTCAAAGTGGCCATGGTGTGTTCGAAAAGTCGTTTTTTTCTACATCAACTTCATTCATTCGGGTTTGGTGATAGCTTAACCGCAAATTTAGTTTAGAGAAATACTTTGCTCTGAATAATTCCTCCAACAATTCCCTAATCATCGAAATGGGAAATTTGTCTTTGATTGTCTTTGCATTCAATTCTCGATAATCTATGCACATGCGCCAAGTACCGTCTGACTTAGGAACAAGGAGCACTGGAGATGAAAATGGGAATTGACGGGGCTAAATTATCCCTTGCTTCAACATCTCAGAACATTGTTGCTCAATTTCATTTTTTTGGGCATGTGGATATTGATATGGTCTAACAACTACCGGCTTTGTCCAAGGTTCCAAAATAATTCGATGATCACAAGCACGTGAAGGAGGAAGGCCCGTGGGTTCCTGAAATAAGGAAACAAAATCCCGCAAGAGTCGCTATAAATCCGCATGGTAATCTTTTGCTGTAACAACTTGAATCTCAACACTTTGAGCTGGTTTGGAAGTTTTAATTCCATATAATTCTATCTGTTTCCCAAGTTTAGTAAAAGACATCCACATATCTGTAAAGTCCCAAAAAATGGATCCCAAGGTCTTTAACCAATTGACACCAAATACGACATCAAAACCGTTTAAAGTGAGAACATATAAATCAACAAAGAAAGTGTGATTGCCTAACTGGAGTGACATTCCCTCACATTGACCCGAACTTCTAATTCTCTTTCCATTTGCAACCACAACCCGCAATCCATCTCATCTTTTCACCTAGAGATTAAATTACAATACAAATTTAGAGTCTACAAAACTGTGAGTACTACCAGAGTCTACTAAGGTCAGAGCTAGGTTACCATTCAATTTGCCTTGTAGACGCATGTTCTGAGGAGTACTAATACCGATGATGGCATTCAACGAGATCTTCGGTTGATCAGTATTAGCAGATGGCTCAAATTCGGTTTGCTCTTCATCTTCTTCTTCAATTGAGTCAATCCAGAACAAATTCTTACATTGATGGCCTCTGACAAATGGCTCATCACAATTAAAGCAAAGACCTTTAAACCACCTCTCCTCCATTTCAGCCCTGGTCAATTTTTTCATAAATCTCGTACAGTGTTGAAGTAGTGTATCAAGGGGTTTTGATCGTCGAACCTCTAATGTTGGTGTCCAAGTAGGGTGCCCCTTGCATTCATAAAGTCAAGATATACTCATTGCAATTGCTAAATCTGACAGATTGTGGAGCTCTACTTCGACTGCAATATATTCCACAAGGCCGCTGATGTACAGTTCAATTTTTTGTGCTTGAGTGAGAATGCCTGCTCGTGAAGCCAATTGCTTAAATTTTTCTTGGTAATCTGCCATACTACCACTTTGTCGCAATTTCACCAATTCTCCCAACTTATGACTCCTTAAAGGCGGGCCAAATCGCAGGTGACATTGACGTTTGAATTCATTCCAAGAAGGTTGTGGCGTATCAACTTCCATTTGAAGGAACCATAACTGCGCATTCCCCTCCAAGTGGAAAGAGGTAAGGCTAACTTTTTCTTCTTCGGGTGTTTGTTGGTGGCGAAAGAAATGCTCACATCTGCTCAACCACCGTAAAGGATCTTCTTGGCCATTAAATCGTGAAAAATCCAACTTCGTGAACTTAAGGATGATGGCGCCTCCCCTTGTGGTTTCAGATCCTGTCCCTCTTGCTACGCCTTTGCCCTTACGGCTTCGGTTGCTACTGCCCTCCTCTGTAGATATGGGATTAACTTTGGAAGCTGCAAAATCCCCAATGAGTTCATCTAATTGAGCATTTATCGCTTCTTGTCGAGCCAAATTGGCTGCACGTTCATCTTGAAACAATTGTAAAAGTTGCTACAATTGTTGCTGAATAGGTTCCCCCATAACAATAGGCTTTGATACCAAATTGATACAATCCCTAGAAACGGATCGAGTTATGGGACGATGTGTAGAATGGTTTGGCTTAGTTTGAGGTACGTTAGGTACTTGGGTGGAAGGTTTCTTTTTTCGACCTAAGTTTGTAATGTTGGCTCGTTAACGAGAACCTGCAGATCTCGAGTTTTAAGTACTCAAAAACTTGAATAGATTTTGAACAACCTCTTTTATTAACTTCACTCCTTTTTAACTACAACTTGGTGGAAGTAACCACCCTGAAAGCAAGAAAGTGAAAAAGTGGAGACACAACCTCCAATAACATGAAATAGAAAACTACCACTAACAATAAAATAGAGTGAAGATACAACCTCCGACAACATGAAATGAAAAACTACCACTAACACTAAATAGGAACCACAATGAAACTATTAACAATAAACTGCCAACAACCAATTAGATATGTTGATTTAGTTTATACTTCCCATGAGTGAATCGCTTGTAAACTAAGGGATTATCTGATGTGCTGACAATGACATTCGGTATGCCTTATTATTTTGATGTGTGTTGCCTTAATCTAATTTGTGGCTATCATTGATGAGTTATTGGCTAGCTTGTGTAAGAGTGTCGACTCAAGCGTTGCACGGTCTATCGCATACTGAAACGAAAGAGCGTAGTCCGTGACGCTATGCCCCTCCACCTCTTGGATTATAGATTACTTAAATAGGGCCAGAGCACATGGCAAGCCAATCCATCGAGACAACCAAAGCTTGATCATAGTAAAGAGCTCAAGTCCACCAAATCATATGAAAGACTATAAGCCCACCTCACTTGATTTATGACTGGGGAAACGAAAGGAGGATGGCGACTCTCATGTCTTGGAAGAGTTTGCTAATAGGAAAGGAGCTACTAAAACAAGAAATATAATGGAAGGTAAAGGATGGGTAAAGTATTTTGAAGGACAAATGGATCAAAAATTGGAGCCAAATGGAGGAAATGGATAACCTGCAAGTGCATAAATGCATAAAGTGAATGAACTCATCAACTTAGAGAGTCACCAATGGAAAGAAGTAATCAATCCAATTTTCAATCTAAAAATGATTAGAGAAATCTTATCTTATATATACCCCAGAGTCATGAGAATATACCAAACTTGTTAATTTGGCCAATGGCAACTATGGGGCAATAACACGACATTGATGGGCTACAAGGCAGCACAGAAAGGGGAAACAAAAAAGCCCTTAAATAAGGCAAACAACTCCTACTCCAAGCCCTTAAAAAAGCACGAAAGGAGGATGGCGACTCTCATGTCTTGGAAGAGTTTGCTAATAGGAAAGGAGCTACTAAAACAAGAAATATAATGGAAGGTAAAGGATGGGTAAAGTATTTTGAAGGACAAATGGATCAAAAATTGGAGCCAAATGGAGGAAATGGATAACCTGCAAGTGCATAAATGCATAAAGTGAATGAACTCATCAACTCAGAGAGTCACCAATGGAAAGAAGTAATCAATCCAATTTTCAATCTAAAAATGATTAGAGAAATCTTATCTTATATATACCCCAGAGTCATGAGAATATACCAAACTTGTTAATTTGGCCAATGGCAACTATGGGGCAATAACACGACATTGATGAGCTACAAGGCAGCACAGAAAGGGGAAACAAAAAAGCCCTTAAATAAGGCAAACAACTCCTACTCCACACCCCCCCCCCCCCCCCGGACTCATTTTTAAAGTTTTACACTTCCTGTGGTGTGGAAGGCTTGCTACAATGCCATCCCAAAAAAAGGAAAATCTTTTCAAGAGTAAGGAGATAAATAGTCCTATATGCACACTTTGTGCGATAAAGGTGAAAAAACGATGAACACTTGATGTATTCGCGGAGAAGAAATTTCGTGTTTGGGTCTCCTTCACAACTATCAATATCCTCCCACGAGGTTACCAGATTTATCGGTGGCTAGGCTCTATGCTCAATCAGCTTTAGAGCAAAGGAGTTAGAACTGAGGATTGTGCTTCCTTATTAGCAAACTTGTGCCAGAACATGTGGAAGGCAAGAAATGATCGCAGCTTTGTTGAAAAGCAGCCTCAAGCATCAGTAGTTATTGCAAATGCAAGAGCAGAAAGCAAGGGAAGAGGCACACCAAGGGGCATAGCACATAAGGACTAGAGTAATGGCATATTTGTTAACTAATCTCGTTCTTGCACTAACTACACAAGTAAGGGTTGAGATCTTACTTTACTCCTAGAGGGGTTACGTCCTTCCTTTTCATATTGGAGTTGACCTATTTCTAAACAAGAAATGCCTCGATAGTGCTTGAAGTTTTTAGATCTTCCATAAAAGTTGTTCAACTAATGTTTTTTCTTGCTTAAGCTATTTCCAGCATGAGTTTCAGACCTAGATCCCGATTTGTTATTAGAAGTGTTTTGGGGAGCAAGAAGGCCAAAGGATCTTTAACCAAGGGATTACTTCTCATGATGAGCTATTTGAAGGAATCCTTCGCTAAGAAGTGATCGTATAAAGAGAAGGGTTTAGTTATTCGTTAAGGCTTGCTTCTTACCTTATGACTTTGCTCTAAAAAAATAAGTGATTTTGCCTTACCAATGGATACTAGCGTCTAAATGCCCTCGAACCATGGGGCAACTAAAGGTATAAAGGTCTTGGATGCACAATCAGTCAACTCCTTTTAATGACCCCTATTGAAACCGTACATCCATTTGATTCCTTCTATAGAGATTTCTTTCAGAAAGAAGACATTGACAAAATCTAGGTAAAGAAGAATCATATAAAAACAAGCTTTTGTTCTATACTTTCAATCTTTCTTTCCACTAAGAATTGTGAACTGATTGGAGCAAGAAGCAAGTCTTACCCAAAGGTGCCTAAGCTAGCTCTCTGACTCAATAAGCTAATATGCATTTTTAGAGGAATTAGCATATTTCCTAACTTAATCCTTGCTTTCCTAAACGATAGCCAACCAATTACTATATGTATTAATGAAACATGGATTCTTGCTTGAACCACGACTTCCTTCCTAAAAGCTCTACATACACATTTAACCTGAATGCAAATATCCCCTTTTCACTGCAAGTAAGAAAAATGGGCATTCTTAAGCCCTAAGCCTATGGAGTTCAGAATGGAAGCCCTTTCTTCTATAGAAAAATCTTGCTTTTATATTGTATAGGGTGGGGAAGGTAAAAAGTGCCCTTCCTCATGTGGTTTCTAGTATGAACAAGCCTCGAGTCCGCCATCCCACCCATTTTCCAATCTTGAGTAGACTCAAAATTTTTATTTTACTTTTATTTTTATCATGAATCAGTTTTCCCCTCTATCACGAACATGGAAAAAGTATAAGTTTGGTTTAAGAAATATTAAAAGAATGCCTTTTTGTGCTTTTTGGCCAACTTCTTTTTCAATGGGGAAATCAATCATGTTGTGAAAATGCAGCTGATTGCCCCATGCCCCCTCAAATCCTGGGCTCCCCCTAGCAAACATTATAAAGGTACCAAATCCCTTAATATCAAATGTTGTTAGGTACAATGAATTGCAAAATAGATTATGTCTGCAATTTATTCACAGGGATTTTAACTTGGAGCGACAAGTGAAGATTTTGAGCTCACAAATAGTGATTCAATGACTTGTGGAAGTCGCTTTGGTCATGGATGAATTGGACCTCAAAAACCATTATGGTTAAACACAACGATATAAGTGACTTTTTTTCTATTCTCATGGCAAGCTATTATCAAGCAACATGTATTATCATAACCCACAAACAATCGACTTACAAGGTAATTGTGTTTGTATGTCATATCGACGAGTGATCAAGGCTCTTCACAACTTAAAGCTTTTTCTTTAGTAAGATTTGGTATTTCAGATGGCACAGACTTAAGGAAGAAGAAAGCTTGAAAGCTAGAAAAGCTTAATAAGCACACCTCTAGTAGTACACTATTCTTACCCCTTATTTTAACTATCACGTGAATTTCAGTATATTTTCACGAAAAAAGTCTATTATTATTATAACATAAACATAGAATACTTTAGACTAGGTTTTGACTCATACATACAAATACAACAAAGACAGTGAAAGCCATGCACTAAAACACACTATTTTGTGTTGATAGACTACTTATTTAAATCTTTTAGAAAAAATCAACATAATCTTCTAGTCTCTCCAATCACGAAGAGTAACAGCCTACGCAATGAGCTTTTACTATTTATTAAGGAGCGACCTCTTCCTGTCATTTAGACAATGTATGTGGCCTCAAATCAATTGCATTGCTCTTCCTACAACCTCCAGCTCAAAAGCAGACTAATACAGCCAAAACAAACTCAACTTTTGCTCACACTCGAGCTTCTCCTCTTCCACTTGAGAGATTTCTTATAAAATTCTTTCAAGTCTTGTAAAAAGATCTATTGCTACACTTAAAACATTTTTTGCTGACTTCTAAGTTCCTGTCTACCTTTGCAAAATAGACTTAAAGAAGATTCTACTTATGAGCATTGAAGGCCTTTAAAACTTTCCTATTATTAGTAGGATAAGTTGTCTTGATTCCATAACATAGATTGGATCATTTCAGACCAAGATTTTCATGAATATTGAAGCTCATCCACTAGATTTATTAGTGCACTAAATAATTGTCTTTTTGTCCAACAGATTTGAGAGCAAAAAGCTCACCCTAAAAGCGAACAATAGTCCTTTTTTTTTATTTTGCCTTGCAACTTAATCACGATCTCTCCCTCAAGAATAAAAGTTAAGAGTTAATAACAAGCGCACAAGCAAAAAGTCAATCACCAATCTTCAACCCCAAGCTAACCAGTATAATCATGTGTCACCCCACAAGTTTCATTGGACCCTACCTATTCTTTAATTGGCTTCTACTTGTTGCCTTTCGACCAATCATCACTCGTCAACCCTCCTAGCTTAAAAAGAACAAAAAAAGATTTTTTATTGAACCCCTATCTCTTGATTGATCTAACTAGACACTTGTTTTTTTCATGTACTTATTCTCTTTATATTAATTTTATAACTATAGGTTTGTAGCCAATTAACACCGTGTAAATTGTGTCAAACAGGAGACAGAAGAAATATTCCACTACTTCCTTTTAAAGAGAATTAGACACGTCTCTCATATCCCCATGTGTTTTCTTTAGTTAGTTCATTTTTTATGAGTTGAACTACTCCTTCATGTGTGTCTTTATATAGTTTCTAAACTAGAAACACTTAAAATTTCAATGTTACTCATATACAATCAAATAATAGCTAACTATTAACAAGAATACTCGTCAACGCATAACCAAGCACAAACCAAGAACTTTTAAAAGTTGAGCTCAATGAACGAAGTCAAGCCAGAGAACTTACCATTACCTAGTCCGTCCAAATAGCAACATCATTGGTTCTACTCTACCCAATGGTCTCTCTTGGGTCAAGGTACGATTTAGCTTATTGTACACTTGCCTTATTTTATAAGCACACTATATTCCTTTATGAAAGAACTAAACCCAAAAGCTGTTTATATTCGCTTCGATAGACATCAAAAAAACTCATCTAATTAGAATACCACACCTCCTTATGGTTCCTTGTACCGTTTTTTTAGCTCTTTGTACCCTTTTCTTAGCAACGCTGGAAAAGATGTTGCGTTACTCTACCATTAATGAGATATACTCGAGAAGGAAAACCATGCACAATGTCTGGCCTAGTCAAAACTATAATTCCTAAGGCCTCACTTAAACTACATTCTCGAATTGCTAAATGCTTAAAGCATAGTTCAAATGAAAAAAATCCCCATCAAGTGAGAAGGAAGACATGAATACTGCCTCCAACCATAAAATTGTTCTCCTTGATGCTATTCTTCTTCCACAAGTCATATTGTGTTTTCATTCCCGAACTTTGCATATTACTTGGCACCTACCTTCAAAGACATCTGTGATGTCTAATTTTTTATCTTGCAAACATAAGATCTAGAAGAAAGTGCTCAATCAAACCTTCTTTTGGGTAGCCTGCTCCCAATATCAGATAGTGGGACCTCCTTACTCTTCTTCTAGACCCAAATGAAAGGGCTAGTTCACTCCACCTACTAGGCAGGTGACTTTACTCTCCTATCCCATTCCGACACATGCTTTTAACTGACATTGTCCAATAAGGTAGGGCTACTAGTGTCTTGAAAACAATCAACACTAAGCTAGCAAGAGTACAGAGTGGGCTTCTTTCTTTCTGTAATCGAATATAAAGCTACTGTTAAGGGCCAACAACTAGAACAGTAGCTAACAGTAACTCAGTCAAGATGGCTCCCTTTAACCAAGTTTACAAATATTTCACACATGAGAAAAAAAAAGGAAAAAAGATTAACCGTTAATTCATGTATTAGATTAGCCATCAATTAATATATTAGCTATCATTCTATTTTAAATTATTGTTGCATTTTTTGCATGTTTCCTAAATAGTTGAAGTCAGTTGCTTCTTAATAGAACTCAATTATAATCAATCATACTTGTAATCTAGTTTTAAAAAAAAAGTTATAAGGAGGAATAAAGCAAGCATTTTCTAATCAAATTTCCAGCTATGAGATCAAAGAGATCTCTCTAATCGGCTCTTATTTTTTTAATATTTTCAAAATTAGTCGAAAAGGTAGAAAAATTCATAAACATAACTTGCAAGCTTAGTTGCTTTCCGATATCAGATAGCAAGGTCCCATAACCAAATCATAATCAAGAGCCTGTAACAATCTAGTATCAGAGCAAGGGGTTATAAGAGACTCTTGTACTCTTCAACGGCAATTTGAAGCCATCATGGCTATGTATCAAGATGATCGAGCACGAGATAAAGTCGACAAAGAAAGGGACAAGGCTACCAATGAGGCAAGGCAAAATTAAGTTACAACCCAATTTGAATTTTCTCGTGACCTACCTGCAAACTGATTGGAAAGCAGGGGAATAAGAGATAGGAATAACAACCGTGGTCACGGAGAGCAAAGTGTAGGATTGTAAAACCTAGATGGAGGAAATTTTGTCCCAAAATACTCCAAACTTGACTTTCCCCATTATGATGGCTCTTATGACCCCCTAGGATGGTTAAGCCACAACAAACACTTTTTTCGTCACTAGCGAACATTAGCAAGGGAAAAGGTGGTGTTAGCATCCTTCCACTTGGAAGGAAACACTCAACTATGGTTTCTCAAATTGGAAAAGGATTGGCCACAATTGTCTTGGGAAGATTTCAAGGCCAACTATAACCTACATTTTGGACTACAAATCATAAAACAACTCAGTTTGCAAGTTATATTTATCAGTTTTTCTAAGTTTTCGACCTATTTTTAAAAAATCAAAAACTAAGAGCTCATTAGAGAGAACTCTTGAATCTCATAATTGAAAATTTGATTAGAAAATAATACTTGCTATATTCCTCTTCATAACTCGTTTTTTAAACTAAACTACAAATATGACTGATCATAACTAACTCCTATTAAAAAACAATTAACTATAACTATTTAGGAAACATGTAGATAACGCAAAATTGACTCGACAATAATTTAAAATAAAATGATAAAAATTTAAAATAAAATAATAATTAATATATTAATTGACAACGAATCTTCCTTCTTCTTTTTTTCATATGTGAAACGTTTATAAACTTGGTCAAAGAGAACCACCTTGATTGATTTCGTCTCACTTAGCTATTGGTCCTATTGTTAGCCCTTAACCGCTACCGACCAATCAACCCCTTAACTTGAGATATCGACAATCGAAGGATTTTCATGCTTACTAATAGCCTAACTTTCCTATTTCCTGGGCTTTCTCCTCTTCTATAACTTACTGAATCTAAAGACATTGCCATTTATTGAATCAAATGTTATCCACTTTATTGGTTGGGTGGGCACTAATAAGAAAAGTATGCCTACAAAGCTAATTTCTTGTATAATATTTGAAATCCGTTTATCTTTTTTCACTTGTTCTAGCTAACCCCATTCTAGTCTATTAGGCAAGGTTGTTTGATTGAGCTTCTTTTAGTGATCTTATAAAGCTCAACAAGCAACAAAACACTTTTCCCCTTTCTTTTGCTTTAGATAGATCTCAAGGGCAAAGCACTCGGAAAGAGTTAGAAAACAGTCTCTTTGTTTGTAACTAGCTATTATTTGATAGTATATGAATACAATTGAAACTCTAAATGCTCCTAGCTCAAAAACCACACATAAAGGAACAGTCCAATTCATAAATCTAAGACACCAAAAAAGCAAATAAAAATATGAGAAACGTGTCTAATTCTTGTTGAAAAGGAAGCAACGGAATATTCCTTCTGTCCCTACTTGACACAATTTAACATAAGATAATACCTAATTGGCTTCAAATCTATAGTTGCAGAAATAGTATCAAAAGAACAAGCATGCAAAAAAAGTAAGCATCTAATCAGCTTAATAAAGAGACAAGGGTTTGACCAAACATTTTTTTCTAAGCTAAGACAGTTGGAAAGTGACGATTGACTAAAGGGATTTCTATCATGTAGCTGGGTACAAATAAGCCAATAAAAAAGATTAGTCGAAGCCAAAGGAAGAGTAGGCAAGATTCAACAAAGCCCGTAAGGTGACATATACTGGTTAACTTTGAACTGAAGATTGACAATTAACGTTTTGCTTGTGCACTCTATTATTCACCCTATTCTTGAGAGGGTGATTAGGGTTAAGCCATGAGGCAAAATTACGAGAAACAAAAAACTATTATTCATTACTTGAGGTGGACCTTTCAAACTGAATTGAGCATGAGAAAAAGACAATTATTCAACGCACTAATAAATCTAATGGATGTGATTCAATATTCATAACAAGCCAAGTTCGAAATGATACAATCCATGTTACAAAACTAAGATAACTTATTTTACTAATTATAAGAAAAGGTTTAAAGACTCCCAATGCCTACAAATTGAAACTTCTTTCAATCTCTATTTTGTAAATGGAAATGGAAGGGAACTTAGTTTTAAGTGTAGCCATGAATCTTTTTATAAGACTTGAAAGAATTTCGTAAAAAATCTCTCAAATGGCATAGGAAAAGCTCGAATGTGAGCAAAAGTTAAGTTTATTCCACGAGTATCTGTGTATTCAAGTCGAAGATTGTACAAAATGCAATGTAATTGATCTAGGACCGCATTCGCAGTCTAGAAGACAAGGAGGTTGCTCCTCAATGAACAAAAGAAACTCATTGTGCAAGCTGCCACCCTTAGTGACTACGGAGACTAGAAGAATCAATCGACCTTTTCTAAAAAATTTAAGTAATCCATCGACGCAAAGTCATATGCTTTAATGTAAGGCTTTCTCTATCTTTGGTTTTCTTTGATGTTTTTGCATGAATGGACCAATACCTAAAGTGTTCAACGCTTTTGTTATTATAATAATAATAATAACTTTTTTGTAAAAATGTGCTGAAAATTCATGTGAGTTAAAATAAGGTAAGCTAAAAGTACTACTAGAGATGAACTTATTGAGCCTTTCCAACTTTGAGACTTCCTCCTTCCTTAAGTCTACACTGTTTGAAATACCAAACCCTACTGAAAGAAAGTCCTAGTTGTGAAGAGCCTTTATCACTTGTCAAAATGGCATATAGGCATGAAATCAAATTTTAACAAAAATCAAATTTTATCACTTAAATCTCTAGACTCTCAAACAAGAAATTTAAGTGTACAACAATATGGAGAATATAAAAAACAATTATTAAAAGAAAAGGTACTAGGTTGTTTGACCTTGCATTGGAGCTGCTTAATATGGTTTGGAGGTGACCCACTAAGCCACTTCAAGGAGCCAACACGAAACAAGCGCCTTCTTTTGTCCAATGAGAAATAATTTCTTGACACAAATACCACATTATTTTCAACATCCTTCTCAACAACATACCTAGAGAGAAACACAAAATATGGTTGGGAACAAGATCAAAAGGTTGAAGCAAAGGCATATTCAAGTGCATAAAGTCCTTGAATATATGGCAATGTCCATCAACAACTCTGTCAAAGTATATGGTGTTAAGTGGCAGTTTTCCTGGAACCCCATACTCAAGTTGAGCCCCAGCACCTAATACCTCTTCATTTTAGGTTCTAGTTTGACATCATATCAAAGCAGACCCAACCCCTGCTTGTTAATCCTATAGTATGATAAACCAGTGTCCTATATATTTGGTAATCTCAAATCAGCAAGTTTGGGTTGCTCATTATATTTAAAAGAGGCCTCTCCGTTTCTGCCAACTAGTTTTAGGTTGGGATGCCCGCACAATTTGATATAGAGGCATAAATTGAGAACAATGTTGGCTATAGCAAATGGAATGGAATAAAATGTTACCAATCATCAAAACATGCATCTTTAACATGTATGCAATTCAATATATATGGAAAAATTATCAGCCATAGTTAAAAAGAATCATTCTTACAACTCAAAAGGGTTAACAAAGGATAAAGCACTGTAGAGATTTATCAATCACATCAGATTGGAGGCTAATGCAAATTTTCCTTGATTAAAATAATATTATTACCCTGGATCAAATGACACTAACCAAAAAGTCTTGAGATTGATGGTAACATAAAATAGTTATAGAGCATACCAAGGTCCTCCAGGGAGACGTAGGCCTTGGCGCTGACCAATTGTGTAGAACCAGAACCCTCGATGTTTCCCGAGGAAGTCACCTGTCTCAGCTTCTAATATAATTCCTTCCATCTCCCCAATGTGTCTTGCAACAAAATCACTAAACCTTATCTGCAATAAACCACCAAAATCAACTCACCAAAAAAATTTTATACATAACTAAAAGATGTTGGCCAGTGCCAGTTATGCGAGCAAAAGATCACTAGACAGTTTTCTGAAATTTCTTCAATTATCTCACCTATAGCATTTACCTGTTAATGAATAAAAATAGCAAAAGTTAAACCTGAATAACATTAGCAGAAGTTTTGGGGGCAATATGTGTTTAACATTCCTCCAAAGTACTAAGTCATCACTGGGAGAATTTAAAAAATTTAAATTATATATTTGAATGAAATAATTCTAAAATTTATGGGAATGTCGGTAAAATAAAGTGCTTACAATACATACCTTCCCAAGAAAGCAAATTCCCTGTGAATCCTTCCTATCTTTGTTAGGCAGGTCAAATTTAGCTGCAAGCTGGCGAACTTCATCCTGTAGATGATATGATAGAATAAAGAAGAGAAATTAGAATAAAAGAGAACAGCGCAAGAATCTTGCATAAGCAAAAGCAAGACCAGAAAGCTTGGACACAAAAGGAAAACATACTTTTTTTTAGAAAAAGAGAAAACCACAAAAATCAGACAACTACTTAGTCCGAAAAGACTATCAGTAAACATGCACAATACTAGAAAGATGAGAGTTTTAGCAGTCGTTAAATGGAAAACCTAAAGATCACGGGCATGACGATCAAGGCAGGATCTAGGAATTAATAATAATGTTCATTACATGAATGAATCAATACAAAGATTCTCCATGTTTATTTGCTATCACCATCCTGCCTCCTTTTCTAATAACAATAATCTGCAACACTTGAATTTAAATTCAACAATTATACAATAATACAGCAGGTGCCACCTTAAGCGAGAAACAGAAGTAAAAATGACAATAGCATCCCAGTTGACCAAATTACAACTAATCGTGCTACTCACCTTTGCAAGACACCCAAGCGGGAAAATAAGTCTTTTAAGCTGGGCCTGCGAGAGATGTGAAAGGAAATACGTTTGATCCTTGACCTGCAAAGTTAACATTACAGATCTTAGAAAAAGCAGCACTTAGTAATGCACAGCGAATCATTATACTGAAACAGAATATAAATACAACATGACCAGTTTCTTATAAGATGCAAAACCAAATTCATGGTTTTTGAATTTCAAAAAAAATATGAGTCCTCATTTGTAACATAGAAACTTCTATTATTCCAGTAAGCCATTTCTCAAAAGCAAATTAAACATATAAGAAACTTTCCCATAATGGATATTTAAAGAATTGCCAAATAGTTTCAATAAAAATAAAATTAAATTAAATAAACCAAAATTCTGATAATAGTTCCAAAATGAAATAATACAACATTAAAAATGAATAAAATGTATTTACAGTGTAATTCTTTCCTAAAATTTCAATGTTAATCCAGAAAATGTCTAGGCATGGTTGCTAACTCAAGTTTCCTTATTAAAGAAAAATAAAATTTAACCCCTAATTATCATATTACTGCCAGATAGGTCCCCAATAAGCAAAATACACACACACACACATGTAAATAAACCAATGACAACACAGTTGGACACATCTGGCTTTATAAAAATCTAACAAGACACTTTCAAGACAGCCATCAGTACTGAAATGAATTATTTGCGCAAGTACCATGTCCTTTGATAATTCTAAGATAGAAGGCTTATCAATTTGATCAGCAGATGGGTGAACAACATTGGCATAATGCCCAGAAGCAATATAGTCATAATCCATACTGTTGATGGCGTCCATGAATGCACCTGAAAGCCACTACTAACATAAATGCAAAATGAAAATAGTACGGAATTAACTGTCAATACCCATTTTGCAACCTAAAAAAAGAACAAAAAAGAGCTAAAAACCTCCAACATAGATATATGGGTGAAATTCATCAGAGGTCCATACCAAATTTTATTCGTGTATTGCATAGAACATCCGGATTTGGAGTGCGTCCACATTTGTACTCCTCAATAATGTAGGAAACCTGAAAAACAACTAACTTTTATGATAAATGGAGGCAAACAAGAAAGCAATAATTACTAAATTCAGTCTTTTGTAAAGCAGTCCAAAGTCCAAATATTGCAATTCATTTTGCATCAGCTAACTAGAGAGAAGCAAGTTCGTATAGACAAGTTAAAAAATCCCACTCAAATGGTAAATACATACCACATTTTTCCAATATTCACCTGTCAAATGCACAACTTCTAATGGCACATAAACCTGAAAACCAAGATAATGCATTCAGTTCTAGTAATCTCCTGCATTACAAAAACCATGAAAAAGAAAAATAGGTTTTGCCAATCATTTTTAAGCAAAAAAGCCCTTCATGAAAATTGTGCACATAGGCACCATTCATGCAGGCAAAGAAACGTAAATGATAGTAAACCTAACGAAGTGAGAATCATATAACAGAAAAATTTCTAATCCTCAATTAATCTAGACTATATATTCAACCTTAATAAAAAACTAACTGTCCAAAGACTTTTGAATGTTCATATTCAAATCAACTCAAACATTCCACCTTAGAGTGAGATAGATTTTATAAATTAAAAAAGCACTATTCATAAAAGAAATTACCTGATCACAAACAGACCTTGCATGCTTCAAATCTTCTTCCCAGGGGCATGCTGTCCAGTAGTTCTCAAAATCTTCCTACACAAAACCAAGCATCAGAAAGAATCTTCAAGTTTCTAAGAAAATCAAAAACCTCAAAAAAATTGATAGATAGGTCATCTAGCAAGCATTATACCAAAAAACCTCAAAAAAATTCATGTTTAAAAATTTTCCCATTATTATATCCATGAAATTCTATAAATATAAACTCAAGAAATACATAAAATTGACAAAACACATGAATTTAAGATTTAAATCAATCTAATAAAAATAAAGAACAAAGTACTACAATAAAAACACCAAAAGGAAAAAAACAATTAACAAAAATCCAAATACAAAATCATCAAATAATAACTAATAAAATCAATATATTAATCATTTAACATTAATTATTTTTTCATCTAAATTATAAAATATTCCCCTCTCAAATTTCCATCAAACCCATTCCTCCCCAATTTCTATCTCAATCATAAAAGAAATTCTAAAATCTTTTAAATTTTAGCTAATAATTTTCCCTCTAAAATTCCCACAAAAATTTTAAGCTAAAAATGAAAAAAAAAATCTTTGCTTGGACCAGCTGAACCCAAACCCACCAAATCATCCCCACATCTACAAACTTGTCTCAAAATTGCAACTTCTCACTTTTCTCCCAAAAATGCTAAACTCCCCTTGTTTCTAAACCTCTGTCTTTTTCTCTCAAAATCAACCAAACCTCATTCATCACCCACCCTCCGGCCCTCTTTCAAGTTCCATCAATGCCTCCTCTCCCTTCTTCCCTAACATAAGCAACTAGCCACAACACCATTGGACCCACACCCTTCATCCTTCCCTCTTTGCAGTTTAGAGGCTATTTTGCTTGCTCTCAACTTTCAAGATTAGAGGTGAAGAGGCCATAAATGGATGTTTAGAGTCTAAACCCAAAAGCCCTCTCTCTTCTCCAACAGCAAGTCAATCGCAGCACAAATTTGTAGAAATTTGAGCAGAAAAAAGGTAATTTTAACGTTTTTGTTAGTACTTACCTTCAATAATTCCTTCTATGATCTTGAAATTTTAAAGGCCAGCGAAAAAAATTGGTTGAACACAAAAAGGTAGTTGCAACTGTAGTGTCCCGTTACAGCCACTATTTTCCATTACACCATTTTTTGTGCATTTGCGATGCACTGATACGAGCAGGAATTCCATTCACACCTGAATTTCAAGTATATAATGGTGGCGGAAGGTGTCAACATTGTGAGACAACAGTTGTTACACCACTATACAACCGCTATTTGAATCTCTGGTCTCCATTGCTTTAGACATTTAATATGAAAAAACCCCATAAGATCCTGAACTTTCACCAAAGTCAACAATAATCACTAATTATTTGGAATGGTTAACTAGTGCTACTACGTACAATTCAACAGCTAGTTATATTTTGGCCAATTCAACAACTTCTTATTGCCCATTACACTTTACAATTAGTGTTTACTAATTCAAAATTGGGTTCCATAATCGATGCCTAATACTAATAATGTTTTAAACACATTCCACTTGTACTTCTTACCCTATATCTCAGTGATGCTTGGTAAGAGGATTTTCCAAATCATAGCAAATCTTACAAAAATTATGGTAATTTCCACACTTGAGATCAATTCTCTAAAGTAATCATTTCTTAGGCTAATATGTCCAGAACTATCGCTGTAAAATCACTATATGCTCTCTAGAGATTGTAGCGGCCCCATCGCAATGCATGGAAATAGCTGGCATTGGTTGTGGCCATAACTCAATATCCATTAGCAAATTTTTCAGCCAATTGGGTTCATTGCCTACTACAACAAAGCAATTAATTCAGATCTCATAGTTATATTAAGATGCAAGTTTGTTTCTTGGATTTGCAACTAATTGCACCACCTCTAAAAGTAAAAATACAACATATATTCGACCTTCTGTCACTTGCATCCAAATATCCTTCCAATGTAACAGATAATCTGAATAAAATAGCACAAACCTTTTAGTCCTTTTAACATTTCCAAAGACTTCCAATGGATTTCCAATGGGGGATTATAGGCTTACAAGTATACCCTGACAACTTACACTTTCGAAAGTTATGTTCAAAATTAAGCCATCTCAAACAAAATCTTATCATGCCATGGCAAAATTGATTTATTTGTTTTGTTTCTTGATGATTCAGGAAACCAACACCACCACCATGTGTGAACCATGATTCTTTTATTAAACGATGTCCTTTTAGTTCAACTATCAAGGAAATCTTCCTTTTTGAAGAAGAAGAAGAAGAAATCATGGATATCTTCCATGATAATTAACATAGTTCAATTTTTGTTAACTTTTTCACTAAGTAATAGTTTTCCACAAGGATGTCTGCCTGTGCCGGTCATAAGCCAATCCTCATGTTACCCAAATGCCACATGACAAGTAACAAAGTAAGTTGTAGACATTTTGTACCATGAAGTTGTAACTAAGTTTTTCATCAAACATTCAACTTGTGGTTACTTATGACTGTATTCAAATAGCCGTTGTGTAGCAATATAACGGCCGCTATTTCACAATTTCTACAACCTTCACCACTGCCATATGCTCAAATTAGGGATATAAACAGTAAAAAAAAAAGTGTAACAAATAATAGCAGTTATAATGGGATGCTATATCCAGAACCATGATTTCCATTCAAAATCTAATATCAAATCCATTCCTTTTTCATTAGCCATTGAAAGTTCAAGGAAAAACACATTCAAAACAAATAGGAAACACTAAATCTACTAAATCCCACTCAAAAGTTAGCAAATATAATCCTCAATCAAGATCAAAATAAAATTTTGAAGGTAAGCAATAACAAAAAAAAAATTAAAATTAACTTTTTTTTTTTCAAATCACTGCAAATTTGTGTTGATGAGGGAGAAGAGATAGAGAGCTTGGATCAAACTCCAAACATCCATCCATGCTACTCCAAACTTGAAAGTTGAGAAGACGCAAACCATCCTCTTTAGTGTGAAGATGGGAGGGTAAGGAGTGTGAGTTTGGTGGTGCCATGACTGACCATTGGATATGGGGAAGAGGCAGAGGAGGTGTGGTTTAAACTTGGAAAAAGAGAGGAGCAGAGGAGACATGCAGGATGATGGGTTGAATTTGAGAGGAAAAGAGAGGGAGGGGGGGTTTTCTACTGAGAGAAATCCAAGATGGATTTGCATTTGTGAGAAAAACTTGCCATGTAGGAGGCTTGGTGGAGTTTGGACTCAGCTGAACCAATCAAGTGTTTCATTTTTTCTTTTTTAAACTTAACATTTAGGTGGGGAATTTTAGAGGGTTAGCTAAAATTAAAGTGAAATTTTGGAAAAAAATTTATGATTTAAATAGAAATTTGGGGAAGAAGGGTTTGACGGAAATTTGAGAGGGAAATTTTTGGATAACTTAGATGAAAAAAAAAACTACTTTAATTATACTTACAATGTTTGATATCAAGGTATGTAAAATTGAAAAAAAAAAAATAGGAGTACTTTAATGTCACCATAAACCTAATGCGACCAAATGCGTCACCGCAACCACAATTTAAAACCCTGCTTATGACCATTCAAAGTCCATGATATGGTGAGGATAACCTGATGCTTCTTTAATACCAAAGCTCCAAAATAAATCTAATTTTAAATACAGAAAATCAATTAAGTTCATACATCACCTGGACCATTCAAAATAGCCAAGACTTGACCTTTACTTAATATTGATGAACAAGCATAACTTCTCATATTTTTTTTAAATAAAAATATTTTCAAACAACTTATAAATAACACTTGTGTCAGCTTATTTACACACTACTGTTTCTTTTAAATGCAGCACAAAATCACCAATCGACAATCCAAGTTATCAACACTAACAACGAGACAAAATCCTTATTTTCTAAGTCAATGAATATGTGAATGTAAACAAACAATTCACAAACATAATACAAAATTTAAAAAAAAAAAAAAAGAAGAAAGGTGTGAAGAGGGGTTTACTTGGAACCATATTTTGAGGTAGAAAGCGGTGCAGGAGTGGCCAGCGGCGTGGAGAAGACGGAGAGCGACGCTGCTATCAACGCCGCCGCTAAGGAGAACCGCCACTTTAAGGCGTTGCTCGGGCATACAGCAGGAGAGAAAGCGAGGGTCGAGATTAACATTATTGAAAGTTGCAGCTTTATTGAGTGAAAAAACAGGTTTAGGAGGAAGAAAAGAAGAAGAAGAAGAGATTGGGAGAGTTTGGGGAAGTGAAGTAGAGTAAAAAAAGCGTGGGTTTGGAAAGTGAGAGTGGAAGAAGGCAGTGGAAGGGAGCGAGAGGATTGGCGTTAGCCTGGGTTTGAGTCTCAGCATTTTTGGTGAAGTAATGAATTGTGGGATGTTGGGAGGGGACACCACAAGGACTTTTCTTCTTCTTCTTTTGATTTTATTTTTATTTCAGTAGTGGACTGGGCGGCCAGGCCCTTGGGGCCTGTGGGCTTGTAGAGTTGCAACAACTAACCAAACCACTGCCAAGCAGATAAGTTGGGAGAATAGGCCAGGGTGACCGACCCAACAAAAGTTTATATAATTGGAATTGGAGCTTAAATCCGATCCATATTCAACCCGACCCGAAAATCTTGTCTCTGCTAAAACCCAGAACCCTACCAGTTCTTCCCTCTTTTACTACCCTGTGCACCGGAAGATCGAAGGTACGCCCCTTTATTTCTTATTAAAAATTATCTTTAACTTTAATTTTTAAAAAATTTTATTAATTCATTGTAAACATTAAAACGCTTTTGTTGTTTTAATTAATCACATGTTTTTATTTTCATTTTTGTGTCAGAATTCAGCTTAATTTTGAGGGTTTGATTGTTTAAGCCGTTTTTTTATTTAATAGGGCTATAAATTATAATTCCTTTTTAAGTTCTCAATTTTTTAATTTTAATGTTTTTCGTGTTATTATTGTCTATACAATTTCAGATAAGCTTAGTTAAGATTCTCTGTAATTTGGAGCCAATGGAATTCTTATATGTGAATAAATACTAATAAATTTGCGCTTCAAATTTTTTTTTTAATTAAAATCTCTTTTCTATATTATGTTTTGCACTTCAAAGTATATGATGTGAACAGAATTTTTGAGAATGAAAATCTGTTGAAAAGTTACCTGCTTTTTTAATTGGATTTTCACTTAATTTATATTGGCTTTTGCAGAGTTATATAGGAAGATGGTGCAATATAATTTTAAGAAGATAACTGTTGTACCCAATGGGAAGGATTTCATTGATATCATCCTGTCTCGGACCTAACGGCAAACACCAACTGTTGTCCACAAGGGATATGCCATTTCCTGTCTCCGTCAGTTTTATATGTGGAAAGTGAAGTACACGCAACAGAATTTTCATGAGAAGCTCTCTACGATAATTGACAAGTTCCCTCGTCTGGATGATATCCACCCTGTCTATGGGGACCTTCTTCATGTGCTGTACAAGAAGGACCACTACAACTTGCTCTTGGCCAAATAAATACAGCTAGGAACCTTATTAGTAAGATTGCATAGATTATGTGAAGTTGTTGAAGTATGGTGACTCATTATATCGGTGCAAATCTTTGAAGGTTGCTGCTCTAGGTCGCATGTGTACTGTGATAAAAAGGATTAGTCCAAGTTTGGCTTACCTAGAGCAGATCAGACAACACATGGCAAGGCTGCCTTCTATCGATCCAAATACTCAGACAATCTTGATTTGTGGGTATCCTAATGTTGGTAAAAGCTCATTTATGAACAAGATCACCAGAGCAGATGTAGATGTTCAACCTTATGCTTTCACCACGAAGTCACTCTTTGTGGGTCATACAGATTATAAGTACCTGAGGTACCAAGTAATTGATACACCAGGGATTTTGGACAGGCCATTTGAAGATCATAACATTATTGAGATGTGCAGTACTTCTGCTCTAGCCCACCTACGAGCTGCAGTGTTGTTCTCCTTGGACATCTCAGGATCGTGTGGCTCCAGCATTGCCCAGCAGGCTGCTCTTTGTCACAGCATCAAGTCTCTTTTTATGAATAAACCACTGATAAATTGTCTGCAACAAGACTGATTTGCAGCCTCTTGATAGGTTATCTGGGGAAGACATGAAGTTGGTCATGGAGATGAAATCTGAAGCCGTGAAGACTGTAATGGGTCAAGGAGGTGAGCCTTCAAATGAGGAGGGGGTGCTATGGACGATGAGCACTTTGACTGAGGATGGAGTGATTGCTGTGAAGAATGCAGCCTGTGAGAGGTTACTGAATCTGATGGTAGAATTGAAGATGAAATCCAAAAAGATAAATGACTGCCTTAATAGGTTTCATGTTGCTATCCCAAAGCCATGTGACCAGAAAGAGAGGCCACCTAGCATACCTCAAGCCAGTTTTGGAAGCTAAAGCTAAGCAAGCAGTGGAGAAGGAGAAGAGGAAGACAGAAAAGGATTTGGAGGGTGAAAATGGTGGTGCTGGTGTATACTCTGCTAATTTGAGGAAGAACTATATATTGGCCAATGATGAATGGAAGGAAGATATACTGCCTGAAATTCTTGATGGTCACAATGTGTATGACTTCATTGATCCTGATATCTTATTAAGGCTTGAAGAGTTAGAACGAGAAGAGGGTCTTAGGCAAGCAGAAGATGAAGATGCTGAATTTGAAATGCATGGTAATGAATTGTCCCCAGAATAGCAAGAAGCACTGGCTGCAATCCAGAAAAAGAAAAGTTTGCTCATTCAACAACATAGGATCAAGAAAAGCACTGCAGAGAGTCGGCCCACTGTACCAAGAAAGTTTGACAAGAACAGGGAGTTTACAACAGAAAGAATGGGCAGGCAGCTATTAGATATGGGGCTGGATCCCTCTTTGGCAATTAATCGTGCTCGCAGCAGGTCAAGGGGCATAAAAAGGGAGAGGTCACTTGATAGGGGAGATAATGATAGTGGCAAGGCTATGGACATAGATGTTGACCGACCATATAAGATGCCACGCATGAGGTTTAGGTCTCTGTCAATGTCAAGGTCAACGTCACAGTTGCGGCCTCCAAGTGAAGTTGTCCCAGGAGAGGGCTTCAAGGACTCTGTTCAAAAGGCAAGGCACATAAACTGGCAAAGTAATCTGTTAAGAAGAGGAACAAGGATGCTCGTCGTGGAGAGGCTGAAAGAGTTATTCCTACATTGAAACCAAAACATTTATTCTCTGGGAAGCGCTCCATCGGAAAGACTCAAAGGCGTTAGACAACTTAAGGTGCTCACGTAAATTCTTTATTACTCTTGTACTTGGCCATTCATATTTTTGAAACATTGTCAAATTTTGTTGATTTCTTAGATGCTTCTGAAAAAGCTTTGTTTGTATTCTGATTTTGTTTTATTGCTTGTTCCATGTGTGCTGCCTGGCTTGAGCTTCTTTGGTTCTTCTTAATTCACTTTCTGCACAAATGGCTTAATTTTGTATCAATAATTGAAGATTTTGTTTGAAGAGTTAGAATTGCTTTATTTTTCTTTGGAAACACTCTATGTGTGTGATTATCTTTTTTCCTGGATGTCAGATGCAACCTTAATTATCATTTTATGTTTCTTATTAGAAAAGTTTGCTACACATCAGTTTTTATACCCATTTTTTGTTTTTTTTTTTTTTTCCTTTTTTCTGGCAGATGTTTATAAATGTTGAACATAGAATATTTATGCAACTTCCTGCTGTTGAGTAAAAGAATGAACTGCATACAGATATTTTCATTTGTAGAGAAGTTTCAGGCACAGCAAAATCAAATGTCAAATAGCACAACTCTAAACAGTGTCTTTATTCAATATATGTCAAGAAGTTAATTCAATGTATTTAGCTTCTCTCGACTGTCAGATCGGGTGTATTATTTTTTTCTCAACAATGTGTTAATTCCTCTTGCAGGAGAGGTCAATTTATGTTAAGCAGAAAAGGTGTTCCGAATCTTGTAATTTACTGCTGTTGGGAATCTATGTTATTCCTTAATTTTTCTGGTCTGGATGGAGCTTTCGCTGGTGATGGCAGCAGATGGATCATAGTTTTCCTTCTTGGGCAGGTTTTGTGCACTGCAGCTATGATAATATGACATGAGTGAGATATCCTGGGCAAAAATGCTCTGCAGGTTCTGACCTTGCTCAATAAGAGTTGATGTACGATCCACAGGGCCAGGTTCTACTTCTATTCTGGAGTCCTACTAGTTCTAGGGGCTTATTCCCGTTTGCCAGGGATAAATATTTGTGTGTCTAGTGTTGTACATGCATATATCTATCCATTAAGGATTCTGCTGTGCTTTCTTACAGTGAAAATTTTGGCGTTGTACTCATTGAGTCTAATACTAATATTTGATGTACTTGTAAGGATATATTCCCCAATTTCCCAGGTCAAAAAGATGGGATATAACTACTTGAGATTGTCTGTGGAAATATTGGAATAATCTAACCTAATTTTACTGTGAATAATGCTTGTACTTGGATTGACCATGATGAACAGTACTGTTCTATCTACCCTCTTCCCACCTTTCTCGTAAACACTTCCAAGTCACATGATGGAAGGTAGATAAGAGGTGACATTGAATACATGATGGGGTATATGTAAATCATTATCCAAGAAAGGGGTCTGCAAAAACCCATCTGAATGCAATGGAGGATTCCAGCTCAGCCCAGGTGCAGCCTGCCGTCTTCTTCAACCCCATGCATATCATTGCATCATGAACGCTGCTAACAATTATTCCGTATGCCCTATGTCAGCACTTGCGCAAGCGTTTGAATAAAAGTTCATCATTACCTTTGATAAATTGCACTTCATGTTCCATGAACTTGTTTGAACCAAGTCTTTTCTAGACTCACCTCTTATGATTGCAAATTCCCAGAAAAGACAATTTCAACCAGAATTTCCCTTCAACCTTCCACCTCAAACCATTCACTCAGATCAAGGTTTTTTGATTATCGGGTTAATGGTTCAATCGTTCAGTCATTCGAATCAATATTAAACTAATAACAATAATTTTAATATTATAACAACAATACATATGATTATAGGTTCACTTCAATGCCAAATGTTTTTGAGTTAGGCATTTTCTTGGTACGAACAAATCTCCATTAGGTCTTAGGCTAGATATCCCATCTCCTACTTGAGACCTCCTAAAGAAAGTATCAAGTAGGTGATCCCTGGGAAAATTCATTATGTTTCATGTCAATTTTTTGTTGTTAAGTATCATAACAAAGAATATAATTAAGTGACGTTGATAACAAACAATTATAGAAAATTCTAAAGTAACAAACAATATTTTGTTATTGCTACTTAATTAAGTAGCAATAATTTAATTAAGAAAATTCTAAAATAATAGTAAATAAAAAATTCTTTAATCTCCAACCGGTAAAATTGGCTAAGAACGTAATTATAGAAAAGCGCCATATTTTTTTCTTTAGATGCTAAAATTACTACACCAAAAAAATAAATCAACTAAGTGGATGGTGGTTTCATATAAATTTTGAAAAATTGGATTTTAGAATTATAATTTATAATTTTTAGGATGTTATCTTCTAACGATTTCATTTTACATGATTTTTTTAATAACAATCAAAGATGGTTTAATTTGACAAAAGAATCAAGGTTAAACAAATAATTCGGAACAAAGGATATGTCACCATGAGTGATTTAAAGGAAATATCCCATTATTTCTTAACATGTCTTAACTCAAGGAAATCTTTGGTCAAAGTATAATGAAAATTCAAAAAATGGATTTTTTTGAATTTCATTAAAGAGTTAAGAGTAAGTTTTAACAACTAAAATGATAAAAACAAATATAGAATTGCACAACATTTTATGTCTTATTAGGAATACTGAATGACAAGAGATTGATCTACACCGATAGACTAAGCATTAAAAGGTTAAGTCCAACTTCTTTTACTTTTCTTAATATTTGAGTAGTTATGATTTATTGTTAGATGTCAATCTTGACTTATAAATATGAAACTAATTAATTAGAGAATTGATAATGAAAGCAAATCGTTTGATTCATCTAATCCTTATTAGACTGAGATTATAGTTCATGCCAACATAATAAAAACCTAATGGGTTACACACATTAAAAGATTACAAGTTAGAATCTACAATTAGAAATTGAGTAGGACTTAATTGAAAGGAAGTATTGACTTCTACGAACATAATTGAAAAGGTTCAATTTTATCAAGCTAATTTTACATATAGCATAAAAGTTACACAAAGTGCTAATAGGATTAAGATTATGCAATTGCTTATAAATAAGTTGCTTTTGTTGCACTTGAGATGCACCCAACCTAAAACCTAAAAGGCAAACAAGAAAAGTGACGAGAGAATTCAAACAGTCACAAATGCTTCCCTAAACCTTGTCCACCAATAGCCCTATAGTGGTTTCCTTGAAAATCATTTCTTGAAGCTCTTTCTTTAGCAATAAACTTGTGCTTTTCTTCTTTGGTTCTTGGTTGGATTTAAGATTCACTTGGGAATTGAGAAAAACTTGAGTGCCTTAACTTAACTAATACTAGGCTCAATAGTATAAACAAACCCCAAATCACAATGGTGTTAATGTTCAACTTGGAATACATGTGGATCACCATTAGAAGTTAGACAACTTGAGGTGTGCAACAACCTAAGCTCCATGGAAACACAACCAAAATATAAGGTTTTACCAATAAAATTGTTTTCGTCGATAATTATTGACTAATTGTTGATGGAATGCCGACAGAAAAGCTTGCAAATTACCAACGAATTTGACCGATTATCGATGGGATTTATCGACAAAAGTCTTTCAATCTGTAATATATTGGCATATAATAAAATTAGAAGGCAAGTAGATTACTGACAAAATTGTTCAATCAATAATGGCATTACCGACCAAATTACCAACGAAATTGACAATTGGCAAGTCCATCAACATATTGACAAAAATTTCGTCAGTGACAATCTTGTGCGACTTTAGGAGGTTATCAATACACTTACTGATGGAATATCTGTAGGTAAATACTTTTTAAATTACCAACGAAATTTCTGTCAACAAAATTAAATAAATTGTCGAGAGCATCGCCTTCCCCCCATTTCTCCCATCAGTCTTCACTTTGTTCTCTCTCTCCGTTCCAACCCAACTCAAGTCAGACTCTTACCCACTAATTAAAGCTCTTCAAATGTCGTCGACCTCCAACCCAACTCCTTCATCAAGAAATCTAAGCTAACCTAGCCTTTCTGTCAGCAGATTGAGCTAGGTTTGTCCTTTTGTTTCTTTCTCGTATTTTCGACTACCCTTTCTCATATTTTGTTTTTTTTCTCGTATTTTTGTGATATTTTGTTGGTCGTTTTGCTGGTTGATCCCTTGAGCATAATATTTTGTAATTTTTTGGATGGAGTTGCCTTTTTATTGACTATGAAGTGTGGGAGATTGTGGTGTATTTGATTAAAGCCTATTTGTAAAATCAATAAACAATGGTAGTGAGCCATGTGGCCTAGAAAAGAAGTAGTTTATTTGTTGGCAAGTTTCTTAGCTATTTGCTTGTAGAAGCTCATTTATGAATCATAATGAATTTTCAAAGTTCCCACAAATGGATATTTTGTTGTGATAATTTAGTTAGTATATGGTTTAAAAATGTTTGTAAAGATGTTATAAGGTGAAAGTTCAAAATTATCATTGTGTTGTTGACAATTCGAAACCATGCATATTTTTTATGATGCAGTTTTTTTTTTTCTTGTAACTGTGTTATGTGTTATCAATGTTTTACGATTTGAAAATATGTTGTTATCATTATGTTGTTGAAGATTATGGAAACATGCATATTGGTGATGATGTGTTTTTTATTCTTATTGTTTTGTTGTGATTGCAATCTAAGGTGCTATAAATTAAGATCGATGACATTCTCCAAGCTTTTAAAGCGCACTCATAAGTACCAAAATGGTATCAAAGAGTTTATGGATAATAAATCGAAGACTATGAGTGTCAGTAATAAAAATAAGTCAGTTTATATTCATTATATTATTGTATATGTATATATGTTATCTAACATTTTATTATTTATATAAAATTCATTTCTTTTTTTATTTGTAGGAATTATATACTTCTACTTTATCATAAAAGTACAATAATGATCCATCGTCTCAATCGAAATTTGATCCGACAACATGATCTGAGACAATCGAAAAGGCACGAACCATTCAAACCCATATCTACAAATTTGGCACCAAGATACGAGCTGCTACCCTACTTGCTCCAACTACAATGCTTGAGTCTACTTGTAGTTGAACCCTTACTATTGATGTTAGATAAGCTCTTTCATCTGAACTCGAGGGTTATCTAGAGATGAAGACCTATGTGAAGGAGTTGAAGACTAACACACATGATATTAAAACAAGCCTGAGGATACTCTGTGAGAGGTTTCCATATCTAGTCGCTAGCTCTTCCTCATCACGACAATCACATACTCACCCATAACCATAACAATCGCCTTTTTTTGTAAATGCAAATGAGGCACGATCGAAGGATGATGATCAACAGTAATTCCTTGTCGTTATACTATGGATTCCTTATATAAATATTTTTCATTGATTTTGACATAATAGTTTTTTTTAATTTTTATAAATTTTGTATTATTGTTTCATTTTATAATACATTTAGATATTTTTAATACAAATTACTTGTTTTTAATATCATTATTTAATATTAATAATACTAACAAATAATGCAAGAAATACAAATTTTAGAAGTGAAAATTTTCATTTTACCAATTATTACCAATAGAATATTCTAAATACCACCGAAATTCATTACTTAATTACTGACTGAGTTTTGTGTTACTACCGATGAAATTATACGCTGTATCAACGAAATATATAACTGATGTTTACAATAAAATCGATCTTTTTATCTGTTCGCCAAATTCGTTGGTAATTTGGTGATAAAAATGAATTCATCAATCTTTTTCCCGATCGCATTTATCCATGGATTCGCTATAACACCAATGACTCATCCGACCAACGAATCAACAACTTTACCAACAAAATCATCAACAAAATATTCCTTCAATGAGTATACCAACGGAATTTTTTATTATTGACGAAGTAATGATTACCAATAAAGGTGTTTCCAATTGATTACTGACGAAAAATTTTGTTAGTAATTTTGTTGGTAAAATACATTACCGATAAACTAGACACTTTTGTTCAATGAAAAATTCCATCGGTAAAGCCTTTATTTTTAGCAGTGAGAGAAGATTTCAATATCCTAATTGTGTTTGTCTCTTGATTTCAATATTAAAGGTTTAAAACTATAAACATTTTCTACCAACTAGTTAGGTTTTTCTATATTGGAAAACCATTCCATGATCTTGCTTGAGGAAAAAGTTTTAAAATTTCGCTTCACATGTATATTGTCTTGCATGACTTTTCTCAATAGAATAGACATTAGATAGAAGAAATTAAATGAGAGAAAACTAGTAAAAAAAAAAAAAAGGAAATCAAGGGAGAATTGGAGATTTATGACGATAAAAGGGTCTGAAGTCACGGAAGGGAAGGTTGCTCAATAAATGAGGGAGGAAAGTGAAAGAGATAAGGTTTTTTGCAAAATGAAATCCAAAATCCCGATTGGACCCTTTATATACTTTAAACATTATCAGTAGAATTTCGCTAATTGTGTGCTAAAGTGCTTCTAGGTAGTTTCCAGACTCAATATCAACTTCAATAAAAGTTGTTTGTATGGGATTGGTCTTGATTTGGAAACTATCAAAGGATAGGCCAACATGATAACAAGCAAGACAAGAAAACTTCCCACAACTTTCATGAGACTTCCACTAAATGTAACAATGAATTCAATCAAAATATGGAGACCGATTGTGGATGAATTTGAAAATTAACCACATGGAAAGCCAAATCTCTTTCATTGGGGGGTAGAGTTACTTTATTGAGATCGATTCTTAGTAGTTTCCTTGTGTTTTTCTTGTCAATGTTCGTGTTACTTACTAGTGTGAAAGACTCTTTAGATAAAATCCAAAGATGCTTCTTGTGTGGTGGCATAGTCAAAAGGAAAAGAATTCCATTATGTCAATTGGGAATCGATATGCTTGTATAGAGATTTAAGGGGAATTGGCATAATTGATCTTCATGTGAGAAATAGAGTACTCCTCAACAAGTGGTTATGGCGTTACAGCAACAGAGAAAAAAGTTTTGGAGAGTGTTGATGGCCGAAAAGATGGAATGTGACACAAGTGATATTCTGCCAATACAAGGGAACCCAAGAAGATTTTTCGACGTTTGGAGGAATATCATGAAACCACTTACGGACAGCTCTACTTTAAGGAGGATCACCACTAAAGGAATAAGTTTTATGGTAGGGAATGGTAAATGGATTAAGTTTTGGAAAGGGCAGTGGATATCAAGGATTTCTCTGGATATTTGGTTTCCGAAAGTTTACGCGTTGGCCACCAACAACATGAGGACAATTGAGGAATTTGGTAAATGGGTTTATCACCAATGGGTGTGGAGTGTTGAATTAAAAAGAAGTGTCTTCGGCTAGGAAGAACAACAGTGGCATGAGTTTATGGAATTGTTGGCGAAACAAGTACTAAGTGAGGAGTTCAAAGATAATTTTATTTGAAAAAACAACATAAGTGGGAATTATACGACTAAATCTTTTTGTCGTGAGGCTCTTATGCAAAATAATAATTGTTCTAATCTGTGGAAAAAGCTGTGGGAAGGATTGATACTTCCCAAAGTGGAATGCTCTTACTAGCAATTGCTGAAAAGGAGGTTGGTGGTTAGATAAAAGCTTTTCACTATAATAATTATCAACCAGAATAGCACCCACTGCCCTTTATGTAACACTGGTACGAAACCCATTAATCACTTACTTTTCTCTTGTATTAAAACTTAAAAACTATGGTATTTGTGGTGTGGGTTTTGGCGTGTTAATAAATATCAATTGGTATGCTTTCAAACTTAGATTGAGCTAGGGTGGGGCTTAAGGAATGGGAAAGTGTGGAAAATGGGTTTTTATGCCATCGTGTGGTTGATTTAGCTGTCTTGAAATGAGGTTGTATTCAAAGGAAAAGTGTGGAATTATGTTGCGACCTTTGAATAAATTAACCTAAGATTGGCATAATGGGTGAAGGCCAAATGGCCGGATCTTAACCTTTCCGTACCTGATATTGTTAGAGAACTTAATAATGGCTTGAATCCTCTCCAAGTTAAAAAAAGCCAAACCTTGTGAAACTTGGGAAATCCATCCCTTGGATGCTTGAAATTCAACATTTATGCTACTATTAAAGAATGCCTTAGGAAAGTCGACATTAGAGGTTGTAAGGAATTTGCACAAGGTATGATGATGGCTTAGTTTGTTCTCATTGAGATTGTATCATAAATAAAATATACAGTGTGAAGAAAAATAAAAAGAAATCAATACAATCCCAAGAATATCGAAAGAGTTACGGAGAAGGATACGCAATGTCATGGGGATTATGTGCAAAATTAAGGGAGTTAATTAATAATCAATTTAACGAAAGGATAGTGCTCTATTTTGCCCTCGCAAGATGGACTCCACTAGAAGGAGGCCAATCTTAGAACATTGTTGTAGAAACAACTTCTTTGGAAAAGCTTTGGTCAAGGGATCAGCAAGCAAGTCAGCGACATGAATATGTTGAATGCAAACTTGGTTCTTTTCAACTTGATCATGAACAAAGTGAAAATCAATGGCAATGTGCTTCATGTGACTATGAAAAACATGATTATGGCATAAATATGTAGCACTGACATTGTCACAATATATAGTAGGAGTTTTGGACAGAAGAAGACAGACCTCATAAAGTAGGTGAGTCACCTAATTTATCTCAGCAACAACGGAAGCAACAGCTCTATATTCAACTTTAATGGAAGATCTAGCCACTGCTTTTTGTTTCTTAGAAGACCAACTAACTGGGTTACCACCATAAAAAACAAGATAAGCAGAGGTGGAGATTCGATCATTGATATCACTTGCCCAATCAGCATCCGAGAAGGCATGGAGATTCACAAAAGGAGACTTTCGAATATGAAAAGCAGAGGTGATGGTGTTCTTGAGGTAGCAAAGCACGCGCTTGACAACTTGCCAATGTTTTATGGATGGGCAATACATGAATTGAGCAAGTTGATTCACAGTAAAAAATATATCTGGTGTGGTAAAAAAGAGGTATTGCAAGACACCCGAAACTTGTTAATACGATGTAGCATCTATGGGAGTGGAGCCATCATGTAATGAGAGTGACTTTGAAGTGGATAGTGGTGTGGAGACCCCCTTAGCATCTAACATCTTGTATCTGTCTAGAAGATCAGCAATGTGTTTATGTTGAGTGAGAATAAGACCAGTAGGAACAGAGGTGATTCTACCTCGAGAAAGTAAAGTAGGAAGCCTAGATGCTTTATAGAAAAGCCACTAGCAAGTGCAGCAATAATAGATCGAAGAAGAGATGATGAGGAACTAGTAATAAGAATGTCATCCACGTAAACTAATAGGAAAAATGAGTCATAAGCTTGATGAAGCACAAACAGTGAGGTGTCAGGCCGAGTATTAAAGAAACCACAAGACACAAGAAATGACCAAAGTTCATTGTACCATGCACGGGGAGCCTGCCAAAGACCATAAGTAGCTTTATGCAGATGACATACATGATGTGGAAATTTGAGATGAACAAATCATTGGGGTTGTTACATGAAAATAGTGTCCTCTAAAAACCCTCGGAGAAAGGTGTTATTGATGTCAAGCTGATGAATAGGCCAACCACTATTGATGGCAAGAGAAAGATTAACACGAATAGTAGTTGGTTTCACAACAGGACTGAAGGTTGAGTGGAAATCAATGCCAAGACGTTGATTAAAGCCTTCAACCACAAGGCGTGCCTTATAACGGTCAATGGAACTAACAAGTTTATGCTTAACTTTGAAGACCCATTTGCAACCAATGACATTATGAATGGATGATGGTAGTACAAGGGACCAAGTGTGATGAATAAGAGCGCAACATACTCTTCATTTATGGCATTACGCTATTCAGGATATTTGTGGGCTTGACGAAAAATGGTTGGCATAAGAGGCAATGGAGGAAAGGTGACAGTGGCTAGGTAGTCAAAGATTTGTTTGGGCTTAAATATATTGTTTTGTGAACGAGTGATAACAAGATGAACCAAAAGGGAAGAAAATGATTGATATGAGAACAAACACCCGATGGAAGAGGACGCTCATTTAAATTGGTGAAAATATGTTTTAATAAGTGAGAAGGCAAAGAAGTGTCTTGGTGGACGTGTAGACAGCCAAGGGAATGACGAAAGAATCTAGGGTTGTTGTTAGTTGTTAAAATAATGGTAGACGAAAGGGTGGGATCTGACATCCAGTACGAGTACAACAGGAACAAATAAAAGAGGTGTAGTAGGGAGACTAGAGGAGCTTACTAGAGAAGGAGGTCTCATGGTGGCATCATTGAACATAGTGGTTATAGAGCTATTTTGTAAAGTGGCAGCAAGCACGGTGGACTCACAAGTGTCGACGACAACATAAGGGCAGCAGATGGAGAAGGTGATGATAGAACAAGGGAAGCCATAATGCAACAGAAAGTCTCAAGTTGAAGCTAGGGGGATAAATCTGAAGATGAGACATGGCGTAAGGAAACAGAGTGGTTTTTGAAAGGGAAGATAAGCTCAACAAAGGTCACATGGCAAAAGAAAAATATTTTTTTGAATATAAGATCATAGAAATAATAGCCACTAGAGTTGAAAGAATATCCCAAGAACACACATGGATGAGATTTAAAGTCCAATTTATGTTGACTATAGAGTCGAAGCCACGAATAACAAAGACACCCGAAAACTCGCAACTTGAAGTAATTTAGAGATGAATGAAAAAATGACTCATATGCAGACTTATTTTGGAGAACAGGTGTGGGAAGACGGTTGATGAGGTATGTGGCAACTTGACTATCAAGATTCTAAAAGCAAAGAGGGACGTTGGCATGATGAAGAAAAGTATGAACAGTCTCCATGATATGTCTATGTTTACGTTCAGCAGAGCCAACATGTTGAGGTGTATGAAGTGGACTGGTTAGATGCTGTATACCATATTGGGTAAGAACAGAACGCAAATCAGTGGATGAGCCAATACATTCACCACCATTGTCTGTATAAACTGATAAAATAGTGGTGTTAAAAAATAGTTCAACCATGTTCTTAAAATTTCCAAGATGGAATGGACATCTGACTTTTGTTTAAGAAGGAATAGCCAAGTGAATTTATGAAATAGTCAACAAAAACAACATAATATCGAAAGTTATCAAAAGAGAAAACTGGGGAAGGACCTTAAACATCATAATATAATAATTCAAGTGGTCGTGAACTTTTCATTGAAGTGGCACCAAAAGGGAGTTTATGACTCTTATTACATAAGCAAGAATCACAAAATTGAAAAGTAGAAGAATTAGATACGGGGAGGTGAAAAGCAAAGATAGTGGCTTTGATAATTAGTAATTGAAGATGTCTAAGTCAGGCATGCCAAAAATGAAGAGAAAGGCGAGTTGTTTGGGTAACAAAATGAGCTGCTGGAGAGTTTGTCACTGATTTGATGTGTCCAAGTACCTCTGGCCACTCATACAAATCTCCTCTATTCATCCTCGTAATAGTGATGCCCCAGTGATCAGATCCTTCACAAGATAAGAGTAAAGAAAGAACTCAATTGAAGTGTTATTTTGAACAAAACTGAGCAACGAAAATAAGATTTTTGTGAATATTAGGAGCACATAAAACATTATGAAGGGAAAAAGATGTGGAGATAGGAGATGGAAGAATGGTGTTGCCAATATGGGAAATAGGAATACCATTACCGTCACCAACTATAATTTCATCGAAACCTGAGAATTCATTTATAGTAGCAAGATTACGATGGTTGTCAGTCATATGGTAGGAAGCTCCAGAATCAACAACCTAGTAACCATTAGTGGTAGAATGAGCCAAGCAGCAAAGTTAGCTTGTAGCTCATAGTGAGAATGAGTTCTAGAGCGACAAATTTTCGCCACATGGCTAAACTTGTCACAAAGTTAGCACTGAACACGGGGTTGATGGGTTTGGCGATTTTAAGTACCAGATTGTGTGGATTGCCAAAAAGGTTGGAAGGAAGATGCAGATCCTTGTTTCTGTCTCGGTGAAAATGAGGTGTTGGTTGTATGACTACCTCGCCTAATGTTAGAGCGAAATCGGTTACCAGAAGAGGTATTGGAGCGCTAGTAAAGTTGGACAGTAATCACCATAAATTCTTGCTTGGTGCATCCATGTTTGAAAAAGACTTCTTAAGCAAGAAGTTTGTCATAGAGTTCCTCAAGACTGATAGGGGAATCACAAGCCCAAATAACGACAGTTAGTTCCTTATATTCTAGACCAAGGCCAATGAGTACTTTAATACCAAGCTCATCATTGTTCATGGGAACACCACAAGCAGCTAGTTCATCAGAAAGAGTCTTGACTTCACGTATAAAATCAGTAATGAATTTTTTATCAAGACGAAAAGAAGAGAGAATTTTCCAAAGGCCAAAAATTTGAGATTGAGATTTATTAGCTTAAATGGTGATAAGGCTGAGCCAGGCTTGACATGATGTAGGAGTAGTAGCAATAATAGGAGCAATGGTGTAGTCAACAAAAGCCATGATATCATTGCAAATAAAACTATCTTGGTGAATCCAAAGCTTATAGGTAGGGTTGCCAAGTTGTTGATCATCATTGCTAAGAAACATAGGCGAGCAAGGACAAGTGCCGTCGATATATGGCATAAGATCAACCTGAGAAAGAAAGTGGTAACTTGGGCTTTCCATGTAGAACAATTATGACTTCCTTGAAGTTTGAGAGGATGCTGTGATGCCGAGTTAATGGTAATCAGATTTGGTTGTTGGGTAATGCCACTGATTGTTGAGATAATGGGTGGGGTAGGGATGGCTGAGTCATTAGAAAGGGTAGTGGAAGAGGTTTGTGAAGCATCAGCCATGAGACAAAAAAAAAATCGGGAACTTTTAAAAATTCGTTAGAGCTCAATGAGCTCTGATACCATGAAAGAAATTTGCACAGGGTATGATGATGGCTTAGTTTATTCTCATTGAGATTGTCCCATGAATAGAATATACAGTGTGAAGAGAAATAGAAAGAAATCAATGCAATCTCAAGAATATTGAAAGAGTTAAGGAGAAGGATATGCAATGTCATGGGGATTATGTGCAAAATTAAGAGAGTTAATCAATAATCAATTTAAGGAGAGAATTGTGCTCTATTAGGGGTGTTTTTGGGGATGACAAAGGAAGTATGCTACTCTTATTTTCCTCATCTGTGGGGATCACGGACTTTAATGCTACTGAGCTTAATGTATTATGGTAAGGATTTAAAATCATTATGAAATCCCATTGAACAAGATCCCATAACATCATCTTCGAGAGTGACTCTCACAATGTCGTAACATGGATTTTAAACCCCCATCAAGTGTCGTGCAAATTGAGAAATATCATTATGAAAATCAAGGGACTTGAACTCTATATTGTTAATTGGAAGGTAAAGAAAGTGCTGCTGTCTACAAATGATGTGCTGATAACATTGCCAAGACAGGCATTAATAAACAAAGTTAGCTGTTATGGTTTATTGGGGATGATGTACATATCGATAGTGAAAATGCTGTTTAGTTCTTATAGCACGTGTGGTTCGCGGAATAGATAGGAATGGAATAAAATAGCTATTACGTGGGAATAAAATAGATTAGGTATTACGTAATTTGGTATGACGAATGGAATAGAGTAAGAACGATTATTATGACTTATTGCAGTGTTTGGTTGGTAATAATAATTTTGAAAAAAGAAAGAAATAAAAATAAAAAGATAAAAATACCCTTTATTATATATATGATTATTTTATTTTATTTTATTTTTTAAATATTAATATTTTATTTATAATCTAATCATTAACATTATAAAATATTAATATTTTATTTATAATTTAAATGTTATTATGATTATTTATTTTTAAATTATTTTATTTTTAAACATTAATAATGTATAAGTTATTTAAAATATTAAAAATTGATAGTTTAAATATTAATATTTTATTTATACTTTAATCATGAATATTAAATGTTATTATGATTATTTAATTTTATTTAATTTTATTTTTAAATATTAATAATTTATATTTTATTTATAATATTAATAATATATCATTTAAATATTAATATTTTATTTATAAGAATGATTAATTTTTTAAATATAAATATTTTATTTATAATTTACATTTTATTATGATTATTTTTTATTTAATTTTATCTTTTAAATATTAATAATTTATATTTTTTAAATATTAATAGTTGATTATTTACGTATTAATATTTTATTTATAATTTAATCATTAATATTATAAAATACTACTATTTTATTTATAATTTAAATGTTATTATGATTATTTGTTTTTATTTTATTTTTTAAATATTAATAATTTATAATTGATTGAAAATATTAATAATTGGTAATTTAATTTATAATTTAAATATTATTATGATTAAAATATTAATACTTTTAATTAATTTTTAAATTCAAAATATTTTATAATATATAATCAATAACTTAACCTTTTTATTATAATAAGATTTATTTTTCTCTATTTGTATTTTTTATTTTTTAATTTAAATTTCACTTAATAATTTAAAAATTAATATTTTAAAATATTAAATTTTTATTTATAATTTAAAAATATGAAAATATTAATATTTTTTATTTTTAATTTAAAATATTAATTTTATAAGTTTAAATTTGTAATTTTTAAAAATAAATAAAGACATTTTAATCCAAAATGTTTAAATTTTATTCTCATAAGTGTGGAATAGCTAATACCATGGGGGAAGGTGATATTAGCTATTCCAAGCTTTTGCCCAATTTTAAAAAATAATCATTCCTTTTGGAATGGCTATTCCTTCCCCAAGAGCAAACCAAATAAAGGGATAAAATTTTGTAAGGAATAGAGGGGGAATGGCTTAACCATTCCCCCAACCAAACATGACCTTAAGGATACTAACTCTTTGAGAAGCATCTTTTAATTTGCAAGTTTCTTGGCCTTTCCTTCATTCCCCGGTATACATATTATCGATATTTACACAAAGAGCCTATATATCTTTCAAAAAAAGTAGAATTTTCATCTAAAATTTTTTCAAAAATTTGCGCTAGAAAAATATAAAATGTAAATAAAAAATATATTTTTATTTTAACACAACACCTTACAAAAAATTTAACACAATTGAAAACACAAATTTCATAAGTAAAACTACTTAGCATTTATTTTGAAAAGCTTATATAATATTGATTAATTTTTAATTATCTAAAAATGGAGGACATAAGATTTGACCTCGGACTTCTTATCGTCTGCGGTCAGCACCAACCTATTTCTACCTATCTCCTGCATCAGCCTTGTTCAAGTCAACATTTTTCAGTCTTTCTCTTTTAAGTCTTCCCCATCTGCTTCATTTGAATACATATTTGTTGTCCTACCATTATTTTTCAAGCTGAATGAAATCCGAAGAGAACAAGACATAAAAATTAATGATAATGTTTGTTTATTTTACGAAGAATATTTCCGGAATCTTATCATTCCTGTTTAGTACGATGATTTCAGTTACCCATATTGCTTTATTGAACACCAAGATGGCCTTCCCCAATTGGGCCATTCCCATCACACTAAAGGTATCTTTGCTTATTACAGGAGTAATGTTCACACATATAGACAAAGGAATGCTTTGGCAAGACAACAGTGAGGGGAAAGCATTGGAAAAGTGGCACCCTTTGGAGTACCTCCAAATGTTTCTCAGAAACCTTTTTCCTCTTGTGCTCTTTGAATACAGAATCAGAGTTTAATTGGATAATTGTCATCCTACTTTTGTTTTCAACCCATTGATGTTCACATATTATGTATAGCTATAGATTTGACAGTAAGAGTGACTGATTAAGAGAGAGAATGTTGAGCATGGAGTATTTTTACAAAAGTTTTTTCCTTTTGTACAAGAGAAAAAGCACTCTAGCTTCAAGTTATGATTGATTTCACAGAAAGTTCATCCCATTCTTATCGCTTGAGCTAAACCCAGATGACCTTATCATGTACATAACTTAATTGAACTTTTGTTTGTATTTTTATTTGAATAAGCATATTTTTAGTTGTCTTCTCTCTCTATTTAACGAGAGGAGAGCATATAACATTCAATCTAAGAGGGGTCTATAAAGAATTGTCTGAACATTTAATTCAATATTGGTATATAAGTGAATAAATCCTCCAGTTCAAGTAAGAATCAGGTTTTACTATCTCTTTGTTCTTAATAATTAAAAAAGAAAGAGGTAAATGTGTTAGAGAAATTGCCTGGTCTTAACCAACCGAGGTTATTGCTAGGGTTAGTTTCTGACATAAGCAATTCTTTAGCTTCTCTCAGAAAGTAGGTTGCACCTGCTAATTCTCACTAAAACCATCGTAATCATGAGATTATTTGAAGTCAATACAATATGATGTGTTTTAACGAAATGATAAAAAGAAGCAGTGATGTTACCTTATGTTTTTGGCTGTAAAAATTTGCCTTGACCTACAACGAATACAATAATCCTAAACAAATCCTAAGTTGCCACAAACATATGGGTTCCATAAGTAGTTTTTGATATCAGACATAAATGGAATCTTTAGGTCCTCCCCTTTCCCACTTGATGGAGTTGTCGTAGTTTTAGCTAGCTAGGTCCCCTGTGTAGGGACTTCCAATTTATCACATTCCTATTCTTTTTTTCTTTTTTGCATTTTAGCATTGCCTTAGCAACTTTTGGATCTTCCTTTTCAACTTTTTGGCACCTGGGGAGTCCATGGTAAACCAATGAAAACTTAAAAAAGGGATACATGGAATTTATCTAGGAAGATCCAACAAGTGTAGAGCTAGGATCGTAGCATGATGATTCAAGTATCATCTCTTAAAAGGAAAATTGTAAGTGTATGTTCTGAAGTTCAGAAGAAGAAAATTAAATATATTGTTAGAAAAGAAACAATTATGAAAATCTATTTCTTTTTTCTAATTCACCTCTCGGTCGATTTTAAGGATGCACTCCTCCACGGTGACCTGGTGCATTCAAGATTTTACTCTCAAAATGTTCTTTACAAAAATTGAACCATACTCTTTGAAGAGGGAGACACATATACCTCTCATTAAGTCAAAAACTTAGATGCCAACTTAATTACACAAAATATTCTCTCACTTTTTATCAATTTAAAATTTTAAAAAGGGTCTTTTTAGGAATGGTAATCCAACTCTATTCTTTTGACAATATTCACCAATCCTTGCGCATGATTTTGGGCTCTACTTTCACTGGATACATGATTAAGGAGACTATTTGATTGGTTTTTGACAAGGTTTCTTTGATGTGCATATACATTTATGTCTGAATTTAGGTAAAGCCCTTTAAAGTGGCTGCCAATTATGCAACTAGTTATCTGCCTTTTGTCTGTGGCCAATGTAATCTTGAGACGTGGGAGAGTGCCCCATAACCACTTAAACCAACATAAATCTGTTTGGCAGATAGGAAATCATACAGCAAAGGATAATTTTGCTAGCTAGCTAGCTCCTCCATTCTAGAAGCTAAAACTCGCGGTGCCTTGCCATTGGTTCAAATGCCACCTTAATATCCTCTTCTGATGAATAGCAAAGACTACATTCAACCGTATTAGATATGCTGAAAGCCTGATGAAAAAATTAGGAAGGGTAGTGTTCCTTTATCTTGCTTCTAAAAGGTGCAATTGGAAAAGTCAATGATCTGTTGATCCATTTCTTTCTCCATATCTTTTTTTCTTCTTATAAATAATGAATCATTAAGTACTGGAAATGTCAATAGCTGAAAGCTGAAGGCAAAAGAAACTCATTTTCTTGAATCACAATTCAGATGTTTGATAATTAATTGCCTACTTAAATTAGAGAACCTTGCATGAGGTTCATGCAATACATCAAAATAGCATTTTAAAAAATGCTGATTTTCTCTTAAACCATCAGCTGATAATTAACCATACACTTAATTAATAGTAAGGATTTTTTTTTTTTTTGCAAGTTTTAGCTAGCTTATAAGACTAATAAATAATTAGTTGAATGGTTATTGCCAGCCAATGTGCTTAAATGCTATGCTCGTTCAGCCACAGTTGATTTCGTGGCTGCAGACAGTGGGTGGAAGTATATTGTTAGAATAATATTTGACTTATAACTGTTTCTTAAGTAGCCTAATTTCACAGCTTGAGAAGGAGGTCGTTACTATTCTTAATTTTCTAGGATTTTAATTGATTCTTGATGAAAAAGAATGCTAGCTGTGATGGAAACACGTGAACCCCCTTTCCATCAAAGAATATTGTTTTAAACAAACAAAAATAGATGTTTTAAATGTCCGTATCCCTCCTTTTGTCACCTTTCTCCATATGACAAAAACATAAGAGGTTTATAATATATCACAAAGTAACATGGAGTCTTCTCTACTTTTCCTCTTTCCGTGATCAAAACTTAAATGCAAATATCTATATGCCCAAACACCACTTGAAAACGTGGATGGTTTAGATTAATAAACATGTGCCAAGTGTGTATCAATGATCAAATTGTTTTCCATTATTTAGTCCCCATACCCATATCTATAGCTTCAAATACACGTGTAGATTCATGAGATAGAAAAGAAAAGAAGATTATGTGAATTGGAAGCAAATATCTTGGCTTGGTAACAAAACAAAGCCTATAGATTTATTTTCCTTTCTTTCTTCTTTTATTTAATTTCTTTTTTTCAGTTTGTCTCTATGATTCGTTTATGATGATTACCTTGTGAGTGAAGAAAAATGTAAGATAAAAAAAAAAAGACAAGGTCATAGAGTCAAAGACAAGACGACCACCCTCTCTTTTCTTGTTATCTTTTCTCTTTTCTCCCTCTCAAGTCCCCTTCCAAACCGTTTTCTACTTAGACCCATCAACCAACTCTCTCTCTCTTTCTCTCCCTTCTCTCTATCTCTCTCTTCTTCCCTATATTCTAAGCAAACCCCACAACCATCACCATCATCATGAACACCATTTCCACTCCATGAAGCCTCCTCTCTCCCTCTCTTTTACTCTATAAAGTGTCCACTAATCTATATCAAACTAGTTAGGATCAACAAAAATAACCCAGCAAGGTTATTATTATAGGATCCAAAGGCTAAGCTCTGTCTTTCTCTCTTGGGAGATTGATTTCATGATGAGGAAGCCTGATACATCTGCCAAGGGTAGCAATGGAGGCAACAATAATGGTACTAATAAGCTAAGGAAAGGGTTGTGGTCACCGGAGGAAGATGACAAGCTCATGAACTATATGTTAACCAACGGCCAGGGCTGTTGGAGTGATGTTGCTAGAAATGCAGGCCTGCAGAGGTGTGGCAAGAGCTGCCGGCTTCGTTGGATCAATTACTTGAGACCTGATCTCAAACGTGGCGCTTTTTCGCCTCAGGAAGAAGAGCTCATCGTCCATTTGCATTCCATTCTTGGCAACAGGTGCTTTTCCATCTTCCTTCTTCCATGCATGCTTATCTATATATTATCCCACTATGACTTCTACAAGCATAATAATAAGTTCATTTTCTTGGAATCTAGGCTCATGGTCATGGACTCCAGATACATTTATGTGATTAAAATCATGGAAGTGAAAGAGCAAGATGAGAGGTGTATATATTATAAGGAGCTGCGTCAATAATTTGTCTTAATTTAATCCTTTTTCATAACTCGAGGAGATCAGTTCTATAACTCGGAATCTAAAATTTTATGCTAAACCCTTACTGCCAATCACCTAATCTGGTTGTAGATAGCTACTTTTATGTTTGTCTGCATAACCTCTTTCCATGCTTTCTAATTTCCAACTCCTTTATTTTTAGGTTATTAGCTGCTAAAATATTCTTTTGCTAGGTGTGCTACACTTTACGTGCATTTTAATGCTGAGGAATCATAATTAGTTAGAAATATTCTAATTGCTTGCTTCATGAGGTGAAACTTTTTCATTTTCTACCCGCTATATCATTTCAGTGATCTTAGTCTTGTATATCATTATAGTTCCCTCAACCCCTGATTAGGGTGAAAAGATAGAGCAATATTTTTGTTCTCTTAACTCCAATCCAAATTGTTTTTGTGTTTTTAATTTTATATATATCACATGTATGCAAAGTCCTTAGCTTCACATAAGGTTCCAAAATTAAGGAAAAAAATTAAAAGCACATAAAATTAGGCTAAGTGGGAAGCTGATGTGGAAAGACTTTTAGAGTGATTTGAGGATTACAAAAGAGAAGCACCAATCAAGAGCTCTTCTTGTTTGCTTGGTTGCTTCGCACGTGCATACCATTAAGCCTCGAGTACATCAAGGGGTTTGGGGTAGTTGGTGCCTTGGTGGAGTGATAGAGCCAAAAGTAAGTATCACTTAAAGTTTGTGGAGAAAGTACAATATACATACACATGGATTAGCCCAATTTTGTTAATTTTGAGTATTTGGATACCCTTTATGGACATATAAAGTCGAAAGGGACATTACGATAGAGTGCATTTAGCCAATCAAAGTTCTTGTAATATTACTGTATCAAGAATCCACAATCGAATAAAGAATTGGGAAGGATTTTGCACTTCCTCTTACTTAATTTCTTTTGTCGTTTTGAGGGGAAAAAGATTATTAAAGAAAAATTAAAAAAGACAAGAGAACCCAAATAGGCAGAGATCTTCTGATACCTATATACCAACCCTTTGAGTTGAAGATACTCAACCCTGCATTTGTTTAAAGCTCTTTTTTTGCTTGCATGCAATGCATGTTAGCTATTTATATAACTAGATTTAAATATTTAAATGACACAGACACTGTGACTGTTTTAAAGTCTTTGGTTTGAAAAATGGCACTGGAATTTCTTTGCTTATTCTGTCCTTAATTTCAAACTCAAGTCACAATTTCTTGCTTAAAGTTTGAAGCATCCATGCACTCCATGCATTATGCAAGGAACATGGCAAAACCTAAGCACGGTACTCTTTCCATACATACTATTGATGAAAAGTACTGATTCAATTTTTCTTGTTCAAACCCTCAAAGGTGGTCTCAAATTGCGGCTCGCCTGCCTGGTCGTACAGACAATGAAATAAAGAACTTTTGGAATTCAACGATAAAGAAAAGGCTAAAGAATTTGTCATCCACTCCGTCACCAAACGCTAGTGATTCTTCGTCGGAGCCAAATAAAAATGCCATGGCTGGGTTCAAGTCAATGCAAGAACAAGGCATTTTGCCTGTGTACATGGATTTATCATCAACTTCACCTAACTCTTCCTTGCAATCCATGGTCCTGAATCACACAGGCAACTCTTTACCAATGCTGGAGGCCGGGCTAAACGTGTTTGGGGCGACTGGGTGCTTCAATCCTGCCTCATGTGTGACACAGGCTGGAGTAAATGTTGACAGTTTCTATGGGGAAAATGAGATATTCGGCAGTGTTGACAATGGGGTAGAAAGGGAGCTATACGTCCCTCCTCTAGAAAGCATTGGAGAAAACCTTAAAACCGAAAATACATATGATAGGAACATCAATAACCCTTTCAATATCATAAATAGTACTAGTAACAACAACTACAAGGCAGAAAACATAGCCGGCGCCGTTGGGAATTTTTGGCTAGGAGAAGAGATAAAAGTTGGAGAATGGGACTTGGAGGATTTGATGAAGGATGTTTCTTCCTTCCCTTTCCTTGATTTCCAAAGCTGAATAAGTAAACAGTTAGTCACACCGCCCTGCCTCCAATTTTTATCTTCTACTCCCTTTCCAAACCTTAACCCTACAAATATCCTAGTCATACAATCCTTATAAAAATCAGCAAAAACCTATTATCGAGTTACCAAATCTCCCTTGAGGCTCATAGGTTTTTTGGGATTTATTAGGAGTTTGGTCTCTCATCAAAAACATTTGTCTAAGTTGTAGAATAGCTGAATGTGGAATAAAGGGCCGCATTTGGGGACCCTGAAAATCTTTGTAAGTATGTTTCCGATGAAGCGGCAAAGGGGCACTTGGATTGACTGATGAAGCATCATGAGAAGAAATAATTAATTATAGTACTTCCTATGCATGTGAATAGCCCATGTAAACAGTGTTAGAGAAATTAAGGATTATTAGTAGGCGGTCGGCACATAAAATTGTTAGTTTCTTGAGATCGAGATTGAGGTTGATGTACAAAGCAAAGCAATGTCAAGTGGAGAGAAATACATAAGAAATTAATAGACTGTACTATTACATTTTGACAAAAATATAATAAAAATCTTGATCTCCTTTTATGACAGAACCCCCTTTTTGGTACACTTTTATGACATTTATTACTCTTTTCCTTGAGTAGGAAGAATTATGCCTTGATGAAAAGATATGTTGTACATCATTCTTCCTCGGAATTGAGATGTTAATCACTTGGCTTAACGGTTGAGATGTCCATGTCGATTCATGAGTCACCCATTAGGGAGTATTTAGTCACCTTTGGCTTCAATATTCAACTTGGATCCTTCCATTATATATAGATATAAATTATTAAATTAATTGTTAGTTGTTAGCTAGCCTCAATTGCTGGCCTTCTATAAGAGTAATTATATACATTGGTCACCTTTCATTGATTTCCCGGGGGATGACAATGCCAAATCAAAACAACTTGATGAAAGAAGTGAGTAGTAAGCAAGCTCTTTGGACAATGACTTGTGAAATAATAAACAACTTCACCATATTCTCAACTGAATGACGCAATGAAGATTGAAAGGGCAGTCGTGCTTTTCTTAATCATTTTCCTTTAGATTTTTAACATTCCATATATAACTAACTCGTGAAATTAATTATTTATTTATTTCTTTGGGACCAGTAATGAAATGGATGGTTGGGTTTTGTTTTTCTCTATAGGGAGGATGTAGTGAGTGATGATTGCGTGCATTTTTCATGTAATTGATGTCACATTATTGAATTCATTTGAGGCCACATAAAGAAAATATTCACTACACTTTTCATCCCTTTTGGAATTTGAAACTTAGGTTGCATGCTTTGCCTTTTTCTTTCTTGCTTTTTCTTTTAAGCCACATGCTTAACAAGTTGGCCTTTCTTTGCCGACAATTGCTTTTAGTAGTAAATGTTGAAGTGTTTATTAACACTACTCAAATTGTTTGATTAATTACTAGTAAATATCCATGAATATGTAATATATAATCTCCATGCAATTGTTAGATAAAATAGCAATTATCCTATATCAATTAATATACTGTTAGTAGCTAGGTCTCAAATTAAGTTAAAACTCAATATAGACAATTGATTTCCATTTGAAAAGTTTTGTTAAAATTAGAGCTTCCTTTCATTATTATATGTGGTTAGATGCATTATAAAAAAAACTTATTGATTTTTTTTATTTTTATTTTTGTTATTAATTTAAACGTGAAAATCAAATGACACCATTGTTTTATAATCAACTTCTATTTATCATTTTAACACATAAAAAACTCCACCATTATCTCCTCGTATTGTTATTTCCTGCATTCTTGCTGTGGTCACTTGTTTGCATACAGGGCAAAAATGTTCCATTTATGATTTTTTTTTTTTGGTACATTTTGTGAATGGATGGGTTTGTTTGGTGTCAATGACAACTTTTTTTCCTTTCCCCTTATCCTTCAAATGGGCGATCATACAGGGGCGCGCTGTTTTTGTCGCGTTTTTGTCATTTTGTTTCCGGTGTCTTTCCTTAGTTGGGGACCGGTTTGTGTTGGACAGCGGTGGTTTGATGGATATAGGGTGCTATGGATTCTTTTTGTCATCCAAGCTTATGATGTTCTTTGGGGTCTCCCCTTTCCTTTGAATTTTTACGTGTGCTATTCAAAATAACACTAATTCTATTGACGGTGGAAAGTTTTTTGTATAAAATAATTTAAATTATAAAAAAATAGTTTTAATAATTTATTTAAATAATAAAAAATATTAAATTTTTTTACAACATATTTTACATTGAAACAATTTTTTTAATAATTTATTTTTCAATTATCAATTGGACACTAAATTCAATTTCGTACTCTTTTAAAAAAAAAAGAACAGTAACTTTATTAATTAAAATGTTCTTGTTTAACTTAAACTTTAGGCGTGCTGCTTCACTAACATCAATCTACAAGAAGTCCACGTAAGTCCATAACAGTGGAAATACGATTGCATATCCCATTGAATCAAATTTGTAAATATGTTTTAGAGAAGTAAAAGGGTTCACCGTCAGTTAGTTAACCTTTGGACAGAGACAAGGAATAGGCCACCGGCCATGAGCTAAGAACCGTACGTCCTAAATAGCTTGAGCCCTCAATTCAGTTGTTCCAGGTCAAGCCCAGCCTGTCATCTCGAATCCTTGAATTGTGATCCAGCAAAGCAATTATTAATTACTAGATTTTTAATTCATCCTTCAGTTTTTGAGAATTGTATGTAATCAATATTTACATTTATGAATATATTTCTTAAATAAAAAAAAATTCTAACACTCTTTTATGTCTCTGTACATCCACTATTTGTGGTTCATGACAAACTAATGCTACAACTTTAATTTTTTTATAGTATCTAATGTATTTTTTTTTATAATACTCCTTTAAGTCGATGAATTTATATATTAACAATTTGTTAATTATATTATGATATTTTTACGCCATAACAAGAATTGCGATAATCATTAAATATGCTAATGTAGGAAAACTTATTAAACTTATACTTTGTTTTTTAGCTTTTGTTTTTCGGTACGTTCTCATTACTTATGTAATTTGGGTTTGGGAGTAAAACTCAATGGATTTTAACAACAAAATTATATATTTATTTTTGGAACAAAAATTTAAAATTTTATTTGAGTTACTTAAGAATTGTTGAAGCGTATTTTCATTTTCAAATTTAAATTGGATTAATTTAATAAATTAAAGTAGTATAAAATAAAAAATCTTGTATATTGCACGAGTTAAAAACTAGTGGAGAGTAACGTGAGGTATATTAGAATTGTGGAAATTAAGAAAAATTAATAATAATAGAGAAGTTTTCAAATTTTTCTTTTTTCTCTTACTTTTATGAAAAAACAGAAAAGTGGAAAAAGCATTGCGACGCCTGAGAGATTCGAACTCTCGCGGGATGAACCCATGTACTTAGCAGGCACACGCCTTAACCACTCGGCCAAAGCGTCACTTGTTGAGAGCAATGAACAGCCAATTATCATTAAACAAATGTTATCTATATTTTACCTTACAAACATTTGTGATTAGTTTTAACTACTAATATAAAACGTATTAGTATTTAATTCTGAAAAAAAAAAAATACAGGATTGCTAATTCACTTCTTTAAATGCTATACAGCAGCAGCAAAATGATGTAACATGAATCGCCACCACATTGAAATCTACGGGCTTGTTCCTTATTTATCAATTAATTATAGCAAGTAATCCTCTCCTAATTCTGATACTCTTGGGTACCCCAATGGCTATAAATGGAACCCACCCCCTTGGATTTGGCAGACAATGCCCCTAGTTTCATTTTCACATGTCTCTTCAGTAAGTCCTTCTAGATCAAGTTATTACAATAATTATAACATTTAAGTATTTATAATTTCTAAATTCCATAGACTTTAAACAGGAAACGATGGCGGCCTTAGATTTTCCTCTTTTTTTTCTTTGAAAAAATTGGAGACAGAAAATGCCAAATTGGCAATGACTTTGTCATATTATAGTATATATTTCCTTTCTTTGTTAGGAAAAAAAAGAAGATTAAAGAAAAATTAAGAGTAATATATATTGAAGTCCTTTTCTATGATAAATTGATTATGAATATTCAATTTAAAATTATTTAGTATTAAATGGAATGACTTTTAATATATTTATATGTATAGCATACCCACACTTAATAAATGTAAGATTTTTTTATTATTATTCTAATACTCTCTTCACATACCTATTACGAGACAATCCATCATGGAAGGACCAACAAATAGCAATAGTACTTGTTTTGATATCACTATTAAATTTTTAAGATGAACATTTAACCTAAAACTAATTGATAATAAGTGAAGTGATCCTTATTACATTTATATATCTAAAATATTCTCAATTTAACAAATGTGAGATTTTTTTATACCTACTAGAATATAAACATTTAAATGAACTCTCACTTGTTATATCCCTAATGTTAGACTTTTAGTTATTTATATTAATTTATAATTGCTAGATTAAATTTCGATGTTTATGAACAATTAATTCTTTTACTTCTAACAAAAATATGAATATTCGTATATTTACTATTTTGACAATACTGTTAAATAGACTATGAAAGATTAATTTGTTACTTTTAAGAGGGTCCAATGGCCTACAATGGGATCAAACCCCATTTGCTTGAATTAAAGGTTTCTTCCTATTCTTCCTTTATACAGTTGGAAATTTGCCAGGCTTTGTAGTGCTAGTGGTGTGTGTGCTATGTGAAGAAAAAAGAGGATTTTAGAGAGAGTAAGGGAGAGATTTATTCAACAACTGGGTTTCTGTGGGAGTAGATTTATGGATTCCTAAAGAGTTAATTTTATTGTATTGTCTCGATCGTTTTGAATCTGTTTTGGATAAAAAATTTAAGATAATGAATTTTGTAAGTTTGCTTATTTCTTGTATTGTAAATTTTTATTTAATTTACCTCGTGATTTTTTTCTTCTACGCAGATAGTTTTTCACATATATTTGGTGTTATTTATTTTTCAAGTAATACCGGCAATGTTTGTTAATTTATTTTTGTTTGGTTGATTGGTATAAATTTATTATCTCATCATTATTGTTGGCTTGATTTATGTTGTCTGTTTATTTTGAGTATTATGATATTGTGTTATTTGTTGCTTGAGACCCAATAGAATTTTGTAACCAATCAAAATAGTTGAAATGTTTCGATCAATTATGATTTAATTATATATAAAATACTAGTTCATTTTTTTATTTAAAAAGAATAATTCAAGTCATTCAATTTTTGATAATTTGTTTTAGTTTTAATCATCGAATGAATATTGCTAGAATTAAGAGAGCATAAAAGATTAATTATAGTTTATAATACGGACTTGCAAGACAAAAGCAACAACACCATAGGCATTCAACCCATTGTATATGAGTATAGTTGTTAAATTGGAACATGTATTGTATATTAATTTTTTTTTCAAGTATCGAGTATCATATCGTATTGTATCATATAATGAGAAACGATTAAAAAAATTAAAAATTATTTATAAAAATCTTTATACATGTAAAATAATTTTTTAAAAAATATATTATATTTATTAATAGGATTAAGAATTATATAATATAAATTGAAATTATGGTTGTTTTAGCTTTAACACTCACTTGCTCTTTAATAGTACATATTTTGAAGTTTTTCATGCCAAGATTTTAGTTGAGAAGTGAAAAACTTCTTTTATGCCCTCAAACATTTTTAAGATTTAAACAACCATATTATTTTAAGAAGTTTTTCATGTCTCAACTGAAAAATAATAATTAAGATAAAATTTATAAAATGTGTATCATATCATATTGTATGTATCACATATTAAATAATAACATTTTAAATACTTAATCAACGGATACAACCTATCGATTCATGATACACCATGTCACACAATATCTTGGCATAAGACGATATTCATAATTATGTTTGTGAGTAAAAACGAAAGTAGTGGGAGCAGCAAGAAATGGGTGCTATATTCTGACCTTTGCAGGCTCAAAATCTGTCCATTGGCCTTCCATGAGAGTCAGAACTCACTCATACTTGAGTAGCCAAAAGTAATGAGTCGGACTCTGAAGTCGAACTCGTAAAAACTCAACCCCTTGGACCACGTGGGCCCCGCCACCCCTGCTCCCCTCACATTTCCTGCCATGTCTCTTCTCTTTTTGCTTCCCCAAGTGTAGGTGAGTAAATGTAAACTTAATCGAAATGAGTTTAATTTTTTTATTCGATTAATTTGATTTTTAAGATAATTTAATTAAAATAGTTTAATTATTAAAATTAATTTAATTTTAATTAAATTTTTTTAATCAAATTAATTGAATTTAAATAAAGATATTATAAAAATTTTAAAAGAAAAATAAATCTTAAACTTAACATTTTCTCTTTTTTATTTTTTTTAATTATATGAATATTTATCTTATTTATTATAATTTTTTGTTATTATTTTTAATATTTTTATATTATTAATTTATTAAAAAATAATATAAATAAATATATAAAAATTAAAAAATTTATCAAGTTTAATTTTTTAAAATCAAATCGAATTAATTGAATTAATTTGATTTCGATTAATTTAGTTATTTGTATAATTCGATTCAATATTAACTATATTTAAATATAAATTTAATTAATTTAATTATTAAATATTTAAAATCAAACTAATTAAAATAATCATTTACACACCCCTTCCATAATGTTTGAAATCTAAACCCACGTTCCGCATCGGTATCAACGCACGTGAATTTCTGTGGCTTCTATGCCCTGATTTGCCAACCCCTCGAGGGTATCACCGTCCTTTCTCCTCCCCTTTGGTAACACACATTTCTGGCCTCATAACTCCCAGTTCTCTGCTCAGTCACCCTCCCTTCACCCAATACAGAAAACATCCCCTTTTCGGATCTAGCTCGCAGAGAACCACTCCCACTCCCAATCCGCCACGTGGTATTCCGGCCTTTCCATTGGTCCACCTACTTCCCCACCCGCTCCTACGTCACCAAAAAGCCGAACCACATACACTATCATCACGACACGTGTACCATATCCCCCCTTGTGTCAAATAATTACAAAACCTGGGGCCGGTGGCCACACCAAAGAAAATCTGAGACGGAAATCTCAACCTCTGAAGACGACACTCTCAAAGCCCACTTTCTTTCTCTTTGAAGTTCACATCTCAAAAGCCAACCGTATGTTCCAAACCCCATATCCTTCGTCTGATCAAAATCAAACGGCCTGCGTTGATCCTCCCCCTTCTTTTCCCCTATAAATATAAGCCCGCCTTCCTTCTCTCAATTCCCTCATTTCTCATTTCTCCCTCCACTGCGCCGTTGACGCCACCGTTTAAAATGGCGTCCGTCGCTCTCACCTCCTCCTGCTCCCTTGGCTTCTCACGTATCAAATCACGTGCTCTCCCTCACAGATCCGGCCCGAGCCCCGTCTTTCCTCATCCGGTTCTCTCAAAATCCAGCTCAAGCAATCCCAGCTTCATTAAACCGTTAAGTCTCACTCCAATTATTTCTAATAACAGAATCCATAAAAGCCACCGGAAATTAACTGTCAAAGCGGCGGCATCAACGCCGACCGCTGTCACTCCTCCGCCGCAGCAACCATGGCAAGGCGCAGCCTTAAAGCCACTAATGGCGTCAATCGCGACAGGTGTCATCCTCTGGTTTGTCCCCGTCCCATCCGGAGTCTCCCGCAACGCATGGCAACTACTTTCCATTTTCCTCGCCACAATCGTTGGCATCATCACTCAACCATTGCCACTCGGCGCCGTGGCTTTACTTGGACTCGGTGCTTCCGTTTTCACCAAAACCCTAACCTTCTCCGCTGCTTTCTCCGCCTTCGGTGATCCCATCCCTTGGCTCATCGCACTCGCTTTCTTTTTCGCTCGCGGATTCATCAAAACCGGTCTCGGTAATCGAATCGCTTACCAATTTGTTTCCTTGTTCGGATCTTCCTCTTTAGGTTTAGGCTACAGTTTAGTTTTCAGTGAAGCTTTATTAGCACCGGCGATACCGTCCGTGTCCGCACGCGCCGGAGGAATTTTCCTCCCTTTAGTCAAATCTCTCTGTGTTGCATGTGGTAGTAACACGGGGGATGGAACAGAGAACAAATTAGGATCGTGGTTAATGCTAACGTGTTTTCAAACGTCTGCCATTTCTTCTTCGATGTTTTTAACAGCAATGGCGGCCAATCCATTAAGTGCTAATTTAGCTTTCAATACAATTAAACAGCAAATAGGATGGACTGATTGGGCTAAGGCGGCAATCGTGCCAGGTTTAGTTTCATTGCTTCTTGTGCCGTTGATTTTGTATGTGATTTATCCTCCAACGGTGAAGAGTAGTCCCGACGCGCCAAAGCTTGCTAGGGAGAAATTGGAGAAGATGGGACCGATGTCCAAGAATGAGATTATTATGGCTGGGACTCTGCTTCTAACGGTATAATGACATTAATACTCAATTAATAATTTTTTTATTATTGATTGGTTATGAATTATGATGACGAATGTTTTAATTATGCAAATTATAGTATATAACTACGAAATTATGTTTTATCTGCTATCAAAATCTATCAAGTGGAAATGCGGCACTGGAAAATAATTGGTAGGGGACCATAATAACATGTGGCCACGAGGGAAACCACATTTTAGTTGGAGAGACCCTCCATTTTGTGTTACCATTTTAAGATGCTGGATTGTATAGAATAGTATATGACTTTGACCTTATGGGAGTGGCACACAACTCTGTAGCTGTATGCTTTGTCTTTCCTTGAATAACTGCCCTTTGCAATTGTTTAGCTAGATTGGTTTTAGCGTGGGGGGAGGGAGAGGCTATAAACCTTAGGATTTTGGGGGAAAATGTAAATTTTGCATTGGGGTTTTGGGTTTTTACAATCTGAACTTGTAGTTGAGACTCTGCATCTAGAGGGTGGAAAGGCGACTAAAGGAAAGTGTTGTATCTCTCTAGCACATCTTGATGCCCAAACTGAAATGAATTTTGCATGTCCAGTTTGTGCATTTGGTCATTTATTTTTCTCTGCTTCAGTATTTGCATGTACTTAAGTTGTTACATCAATTTCTAGTGTGTTAGTACTATATCCAGCAATGAGTAGTGGTTAGCGTACTGTTGAGTGCTGATATTTGGTTAGAAAAGCTTTGCATTTCCCCCCTCTATTTTTCCTTTTAAAAGATGGAAGTGAATGGGACATTAAAAAAAGAAGTCTCCAGTGACTTGATTAGAATGTTTGCTGCCGGCATTCCTTTTGTTAATGTGTTTACATGCTCTAGGAAGGAAAAAGAGAGGGTAATTGAGGTGGATATATGTGTAACATATGATTGCTGTATACATGATTCCTTGTTGCATTTTTAAATTAGGTGAGATTGTGGGTCTAGTGTAGGGGTTTGATGGGGCACACTTCCTGTGTGGCAGTTTTCTTAGAAGTTACTCTGTCTCAGGCTTTGAAGTGTTAATAAGAATATGAGTTACAGCTATGATCTTGTAGAGATATAGTCCAACTTCGCTTATTGAAAACTTGGCGAAACTAATTGCAGCTTACCTTTTTGAAATAAGTGAATTCTTATATTAGCTCTAATATTTTATTAAAAGTTTATACATTCTGTTGTTGAAAGTTTGTTACTGATTGATTTCAGAAGTATTCTATATCTCTGAATCATCCAGTATTGAATATGTGGTTGTTAAAGTCCTAAAATTGTTTTCTACTAGCAAATAGAGTTTGAAAAGTGAAAGTTTTCTTCAAATTTGTCAGATACATGTTGGGAAGTTAGTGTTGTATTTGATCTGGTTATGTTTTTGACCTTTAGGAGTATTTATGCTATGCTGGTCTCAGAGAGCTTTTCTTGATTGATCTTTTATTTTTTGTTTTGGAACGATTTTAACAAGATTGATTTAAAAGGTTATAAAAATGTGGGGACAGTAAAGTTTTTCACTTGAAAGCTTCTTTTGGAATTTTGGTTTCCTTTAATTGGATTGCAATGTTGATTAGTTACTGAAGCTGCTCTTCTCAGGCTCAGGGCCTCTTTGATATCATTTTTTGGAGATTGATTTTGGTGGAAGATTAACACGGATGTGTTGTCAGTCGAAATAATTGACTTTGGAAATGAACTTTTGAATTAATCTGTTTTTGGAGTTGAGGTTAGATACATTAAGAGTCTAATAATCGGTTTATGGATAGGCCTGGAGAGACTCCCTCTTAATCTTGCTTCTAACATACTTCATAACATGTAATTTGGTCATGTAGAGTGCTGTCATGCCATTATACCTTTTTAATGAGTATCAGATAAAGTAAGCCTGACAGCAATTACATGAGGGTGCCCTAATAAGCTTGTAAAAGTCTGCACCATCGTTGTGCTTTCTTATGATTTTATTCCTGCAGGCTTTGGTAAGTCAATTTGGGAGTACTTTTGAAAAGTGACTTCTAACCATTTGTAGGATTTTGAGGAAAAACAACAAGCTGTCAGCTTTTCCCTTTAGCCATTTTAATTGTCAGCAATATAGTGCTGAAAGCAGTTTTGTGATTCCTTTATTTAGAAATGAATCATGAATGCGATAGAATCTCTAGGTACCTCGTGGTATCCTGCAAGAGGAAATATTCAACCAATTATGACTCGTTGTCTATATTTTATTCAATTTTTATATTCTTCACCTATGTCAATTGCTCTGAATAATTAATAAGAAGTTAAATTCTTATCTCTGGTTGTATTGCTTTATGTCCTCATTTGAATGCAAATGTAGCACACATGGGGGCATGAATACTGGTAGGTACTATTTATGTCTGTAAACTGTGTGCAAGAGCTTGTATGTTTCAATATCATGATAGTCTTCTTGTACCTTCTTCTGTTCCATTAGGTGGGGCTCTGGATTTTTGGAGGGATGTTAAATGTGGATGCTGTTACTGCTGCCATTCTTGGGTTATCTGTCCTACTTGTGACTGGGGTGGTCACATGGAAGGAGTGTCTAGCTGAATCAGTTGCATGGGATACACTTACATGGTTTGCTGCACTCATTGCGATGGCTGGGTATCTCAACAAATATGGCCTCATCTCATGGTTTAGTGGAACTGTTGTCAAGGTTTGTCCTGTTTTCCTTTTGCTGTTATCTATAATTTCTATCTGCCATGTGTTGACTAATATAATATTTATGGAATTGCCAAAGAACTATCATCATACTCCCTGTTTGGTGCTTTAAATTTTCCCAAAATACTTGTATGAAGGACATTATGTTTTCCTCAAATTCCCTTTTAGTCCCCTTTCCTATTTGTAAAATGAAGAAAAAGAAGGGGAAACGGTTAGCAATTTATATCTTTCTTTTAAATAATGTCAAATTTCCAAATACATATGTTTTGCGCTGGTTTTCACACCTGCCAACCATAGCCATATTTCAGACCAAGAAGTAAGTTTCTGCATGCATATTATATCCAGAAGATTAATGAACCTTGATGAACAGCTTTGTAATTGAAAGGTTAAGCTAAGTAATGTACAGTTTACTGTTGAGGTGCTTTGAGACGTATCGTGATATATCTAGTATGGTTCTCCTTTCTCTCTCTAGCATCTAAAGTGCTGTCCTAGTAATGCTTCATCCGACTACTTTGACATGTCTTTGAGTCTTATTTAACAGTGCTCTAGGATGTTCCTTTTGCTTTTAGTTTAAGCAGTATCCAATGTTTCTGCTTTGGCCATCATACTATGTACATTTTACACAAGGGTTGTAACCTAGAGGTCTGACCTAAATTAAAATTTGCATGTCCTGTCACATGGATGCATAATTGGGTTTCGGCCAACATTTCATCACATAGCAATTTGGAATTGCCTTTAATGTCTATGATATGCCCTTTTTACAGGTGGTGGGTGGATTAGGTCTTTCATGGCAATTGTCATTTGGTATTCTGGTTCTTCTCTATTTCTACTCCCACTACTTCTTTGCCAGTGGAGCTGCTCATATTGGTGCCATGTTTACTGCCTTCTTGTCTGTGGCTAGTGCTTTGGGCACTCCACCATATTTGGGAGCCCTTGTTCTCTCATTTCTCTCCAACCTCATGGGTGGCATTACCCATTATGGCATTGGATCTGCACCGGTTTTCTATGGTGCTGGCTATGTACCACTAGCCACATGGTGGGGTTATGGTTTCCTGATATCTGTTGTCAATATTATTATCTGGCTCGGGGTTGGAGGCATCTGGTGGAAGGCCATCGGCTTGTGGTAAAGTGGGCGGTCATAAAAAGTTTGCAGACATCAAGCTAGAATATATCTGATTTTTGGTTCACCCTAACGTGCAGTCTACAATTTCTCCTTCACTTCCAAAGCAGGTTAAATTTTTGTCTTCGATTCTTTACATTGCAAATAATCTTTTTGGTGGGGGTTTGGTTGAGACCCTATGGTTGGAAAAGTTTTATATTATATTATATTTTATATATATATATATATTTGAGTTTGAGGTCTACTTAGAGCAGAAATTACATATTGTACAACAAATTTTGACAATGGCATTTATATGAGATTATGGACATGATAATTATTTGAATGTCGTCAAAATTTAACACTGAATTTTTTGCTGACAAGCAAGTTTATTTCCGTTTGGTTGAAGCTTCTATTGAGGGGAAAATTATGCATATTGGGTGGGCTTGGATACTTATAGAATTATTTGGGCTTATGTATCAATAAATGAAGACTGGAGCCAAATCTTGATCTGATATCTCAAGGCCTCAATCTCGCTTTGAGTAATTGTTTTTTATCAATCCAGATTATTACCTTCTATATTTGCGGTTTGCCATCAGGTTGGTTCAAACAGATCCAATTGGCATATTTAAACTTCTGTTTTAATCTGATCATTTAAATTTTATTAGTTATTAAAATATTAAAAAATAATAATAATTTTAGACATAATGTTGAAATAAGTTTTTAAATTATTCAAGAAAATTCAAGTGAGTTTTTATTCTTTTATTGTGTTAAATTAAGTTTTTATATTTTTATTTTGAATCAAATAAGTATTTATGATTAATGATTAACTAATTGTTATTAGTTAAAATGTTATTTATTATTTTATATTCACATGGTATTGATGTGAATAGTAAAAAATATAACATAATCATATTATCATGTTAAAGTAAGAGAAGTATATTACATTATCATCAATTATAATATGTTAGTATGTTACGTTAGCCTTATATAACATATAATAACAAATGATATTTTAATTAAGTTAATCATTAATAATAAATGTTTATTTGATTTAAAATAGAAGTATAATAAAATTTTAATAAATTAATACTTAATAAATTAATTATCTTGACTAAATAATATTTTTGATCAATCTCGACTTTGGATTAACATGGTATATTAATAATTCGTTAAATTTGTAAGATAATACATTTACGAAAAACATGTAGGTCTTACTTGATATATAAATTAATAACTTCTTTATACATCAAAATCATATATATGACTCAATTAAGAAGCCTTTGTAAAATATAATTTCAATGTTATTTGTTTCTTTTTGAAATTAATGTCTTCAATGTTGTATTCATATAATGTTTTACGCATTTAATTCATTATTGTTTGATTTCTTTATATATTTGAGATGTGAAGTCATTGTATTTAATTTTACTATTTGTGAGATTGTATATTCTTTTTATATATGCTTTTACTTGATTTAATATTCATAAAGTATATTAAGTAAGTATATATTGAATGTAATTGTAGTTGTTGCAAAAATTGATAGATTCATGACTTCTATTTAATAAGATTAATTACATTTATGAACTTGTCTTGGTTAAACAAATATAATAAATAATGATAATTCATAATTCTATAATTAAGTAATATTTATATTATCACAACACACAATATATGTATTAAGTTCAATATTTTGAAAAAAATAAAAAATATCTTGATAAATTAATTTTTTATTAATTAATATATAAATTAATAATTATTAATTAATCGATTAAATAATATCTTGATTAATTAATGAATTTTCATTGTCCTAAAAAAATTAATTTATAGAGGTTTTACTGTATAAAGATTTATTTGATTCAAAATAAAAATATAGAAGCTTGATTAAACGTAATATAAGTATAAGAGAGTATTTGAATTTTTTTAAATACTTTAAAGGTTTCTTTAGATATTATGTTATAATTTTATTATTAATATTTTAATATATATTAAAAATTATTATTAATTAATAATATAATAAAATTAGGACCAAACCAAGCCTATCAATCGTATCCAGGGCCAGGCCTGATGTACGGGTCTATGATAATTGGCACCCACACAGAGCTTTGGTCTTCTTTTATTCATTTTCTTCCATTTGTGGATGAGACTCCACTTGAATTCTATTTTCTTTCTGGTTTTTTTTTTTTATGATTTTCAAATGTATGTATTCTCAAACAATTACTCATTTTCTCTTATTTTTTATTGAGAATTTTGTTATATAGTGTCTCCACTCCACTCCTCACTTAAGAAATTTCTTAATTTTTTAGATTTAGTTTTATGTAATCATTTTTAATTGAAATTTTTACAAGTTTGACCTAAAAACCTTACATTAGTCTTTATCTTTGTTATTATTATTATTATTAGTCTTCATGTGACTATCAAGTGAATAAGAAAAATTATGGTTTGAGAAAATTATTGCATGGTTTCAACACAAAAAGGAACTAAGGTAACCATGCAACCAATAATATGAGGCGTGAAGAGCAAAGATTTCACTAAAATTTTTGGTAGAAAGGATAAAAGTGAAATTTACATGCCCAATGAATAAGAGATGTCTGGCCACATGGAGAAGCAAAAAGAAGTTTGGTGAGATAAGTATAACAAGGGAGGGAGTCAACATTGGAGAATCCGCCCTTTCTTGCAATCCACGTTCCATTCGGCTTCCATTGTTCTTAGTTAAACCCAAGAGTTTTCAACTAACGACCTCTCAAGTTTTTATAGATGTTCAATTTCGACTAATTATTTTTTCTTGAAGTATTATGTTACAGAAAAAATTACACCAAGTGCATTCCAACCGCGGAGATGTTCAAGGGTGTTTTTAAAGCCAAAAGCGCCTAGGTGTGTTTCAAGCACGGAAGCATCTCGGGTCGTTTCAAGTGCGGAAATGCCTATGATCATTCTAAGTGCGAAAGCGCCCACAAACAAGCATAGAATAGCTATTTATATGGGGAAGTGAAAGTAACTCACAACGAGTAACAAGGTTTATGAGTTATTTTTACATTTGGGATATTCTAAGAGCTTAGCTTGGTGGTTCAGATATGAAGATAATTAAAAAGACTTCCTTTTAACCATTCTTTGAAGTATATATGCTTTACCTTTTTTTTTTTTCTTCCTTAAGGGTACACATGGTGCATTATCAAGTGTTACTACTCCACTACCCAAACTAACGCCAATTACCCAACTACATGGTCATTTTCTTAATATCCCATAAGCCACTCTTCAATGTGTTTTTCCATGATAAGCACATTCTCCCATGATTGAGCTTCATATCTAATAAGTCATTTTTTAATGTCCTCTCCCATGACAAGCACGTTCTCCATGATTAAACGTATTCTCTCAACTACTCCTAAAAAAGCGCTTTTGTTCAAGATAAATATGAGAACTTTGGAGGTTATGACAAAGGGCAAAATCATAAATTTAGTAGAGGCTCTCTTCAAAATTCTCTAAAAGCTTTTCCAACTATTCTCTCTACTCAGCTCTTTTCATCTTCCATCGTTTTCTCCACCACCTGCCATCAAAGCACTTACGTTTCAAGGACTGCTCCAGTCTTCCTCTCTACCACCTCTACTGCATTTCGTTTCACTTATTGCAATACTTCCTCTCTCTCTCTACAAGAAAAACCCTTTACATTTGGACGAGTCCACTAGGGAGGAGTGATTGCAGTAAGTGAAAGAGTTACCGAAAAGATTCTTGTCAGAAAATATGGAGATTTCTCCCAATAGCCAAGAAACGATTGTCCCCACTTATGCCTAAGAGCTCATGAAAATGCTCCAAGCTTCCCAAAAAAGGATGCAAGTGTTGGAGGAAAACAACAAGTGGATGATGGAGACCATCACCCAATTTGCATCCTCAACTACCATAACTTCTCAACCTTAACCAATGCCAACCCATAATAGTAAAAATGCCGTTAATGTGGTTAAAGTGGTCAACAATACGAATGGAAATGGAAGAAATGGAGAAAGCACAATTGACTCATTCCTCAATACCACTAATCCTTTTATGTTGGCAATCTCACTACAGCAACTCCTTTAACCTCTACTTAGAGTTTTGTCACAAAGAAAGAGCTTGAAAAGTTGCTTGATCAGAAGAGCATGATTCTTAACTTTTAAGAGTTTAATCTTAAGTTGCCCTATTCTGCGAGCATAGTTGCCAAGCCATATCTTAAATATTACACTAGTCCAAAATTTAAGCAATTCAATGGCAAAACTGGAGATGCTCGAGAACATGTCATGAATTTTGTGGAGACCCATGGAGTAGCAAGATTGGATGATGATTTAAAGTTAAAGGAATTCTCCAAGTCTTTTATTGAAAAGGTCTACATCTGATATGTCAATATTACTCTTGGTTCTGTACAATCATGGATTCAAATGTGCAGGATGTTTGGGAAAAGTTTTTCTCTACCCAAGAAAAAGTAATTCTTGTTTACTTTGGAAGAGAGCATCAGAATTTAAAGGAAGATATCATGGAATACATCCAACGCTTTAAGGAAAGGATGTTGGACATACAAGATTCTTATGATGAGAAAGAGCTAGTCAAAGTTTACATCCAAGGTATGTTCGATCAATATAGGGTACATTTGGAAAACTGACCATTTCTTACTTTTGCCACTTTAGTTGAAGCTGCATGACGAACCAACAATACGATTCTTAAGCAATAGGGAGCTAGTTATTTTTAAAGGAGTAGGGAGTTAGTCGTTTTTAGACGAAAAATACCCAAATAGTAAACGTAATTTAAGGAGGAGGCAAAGAAAAAAGAAACCATTGGCCTCCTCTACGTCCTAGAAAAGACAACTTAAGAAGAAGATAAGAAGATGAGATTGATTCTCCACCACCAGTCTCAATCTCACTAAACAAATTAAGAGCGTTTTTCCATGAATGTATAAAGGAGGGACAAGTGAACTTACTTTATGTTTCACAACAACCAACAATAGAAGAAAAGTCCAATCCAAAGTATTGTGGCTATTATCATACAATTGGTCATTCATTTGCGAAATGTAGAGATCTACACAAAATATTTTATAAGAGAGTGCAAGTAAGAGAAAAAATGGTTAGAAACAACAGGATATAAAATAGCATGTTTCTCACCCATCCACAATATGTTTATGATTTCTACTACTGATTATTTCATATATTCAAAATTTGATATTTGCAAAAGAGAGAAGTCATATTTCAACTGCAAGCTTTATCGCTCTTACTTTGGCTATAATGTTATTGTTGCACTTGATCGCAAGCTTTATCGCTCATTCTTTGACCATATAATTCATCACTCATATTTCAGCCACAAGCTTTATCGCGCTTACTTTGGCTATAACGTTATTGTTGCATTTAGTCGTGAGCTTTATCACTCATTCTTTGACCATATAATTCATCACTCATATTTTAGCCATAAGCTTTAACGTTCATAATTTGGTTTTAATGATACTATGCTATTGGTCGTAAGCTTTTATCACTCACTTCTTGGCCATAGCTTACTATTCACAAATAGCTCGCAACTTTAAATGCTCATATAAAAGATGTGTTATTCTCCTTCATACTAGGTTAAGGATTATTCTCTTTAATATAAAGTTGAGAATCCCTTCTTGGCCACACACAGTGATATATGTGAAACATTCGTATGTTTATTAAGAGTGAAATATGGAACAGAGTATCTCAGTTTACAAGTAAAGAAATAAAACCATGAAGAAAGCAAAGTAAGTGTTTACTATAAAAAACAAGTCTACAAAAGAAGAACAAGAACAAGAAATTCAGAGTTGAGGAAGATCTATCATTCTCAAAATTGGAAAAACTGTCCAATTTTCTTCGCAACTCCATTTTTCAATCTTTCACTAAAGTCATCAATACGCTTCAAAAGCTCTAAGTGTTGCAGCAAAACTAGAATGCCATGAAAGTCTTCCAAATGAGTGTCAGAGGCATTAAGTCTACGATTTACCACTAGAAAAGACAACACATGGAAATAAGAAGCATTGCGAGTTGTATTCAAAACATATCTAAGAGAAGCATTGCTAGTTATATTCGGAACACCCAAAAGAAGAAAAAACATTGCTAGTTGAATTGGAACACCTTCAGAGAAAAAGAAGTATTGTGAGTAGTTTTCAAAACACTTCCAAGAGAAGAACATTGATGGAATGCCTTCTATTTGGAGCAGTTTCACTACAAATACGATCTCAATAATAGCCAGCAGATGCACATGGATGCCTATCCACTTGTTTTACATGCACTACTTCCCAAAAACAATCCTCTCATCTTTCCTTGATGACACCATCATCTCAATTTTCAGGTATAGAAGAAACTTCACTAGTCTTCCCTACTCGCATTTTCATGGAAATAAAATTCCCTACTTGCTTTTCAAGAACAACCCTACCATGCTCACCATAACGAACTTTCGATGCAAAATGAGCCTTAGTCATCAAATGAAAAAGTAAAACTTATAAACAAAAAACAGATAAGTATTCATGCATTATCATTCCTACCTATGCACTATTATGTCTTTAAAATTACATTAATGTTTCATATTTGTTTGTTTATTCATATTTTTATAGTAATATCCCCTGTTTGATTATTTATTATTATCTTTATGCCAAACAAAACATATTGGAAAATATATAAATCATTAAAAATATACATAAAGAAAACTCGATTAAGATGTTAGTTTCGTAAAAAAAAAACTCCTCTTACGAAAAGTTATGTCGCAAAGAAAAATAATAAAAAAATAAATCTTTCATTTCTCCATAATAAAAGAAATATTAAAAAAAGAGAGAAACAAAATGAAACACTATAAAATATATATAAAATGTTGTTGTAAAAAAAACTTACTTGTTCAAAGAAGTTTTAGATAGAAATTTCAGAAGTTGATTGTGAATTTCTACAAAACTATTAGACTTTGAGGAATTATTTTTCTAATAAGAATCTAACACTTTAAAATTTCTTAGCAAATCTTTTTTGTTTTTACATCCCCTTGTTTCCCACATGTATCTCTACTTCTCTTTTTTATAATTCCTATCAATGGCAAGCAATTACTTCATAAATCTAGCAAGACTTGTTATTAATCACAATACTCCAATTATGCATGAAATTTTTATTTTCAATAATAAAATTATCATGTAGGGGGCAAAACTATGCTAAGTGTTTTCCAAATGGTGTAAAGCATAGTGCCCAGGGCATTCCAAGCGTAGAAGCACCCAAGAGAGTTCCAAGCGCGAAAACGCCTAAGGGTGTTTCAAGTGTGAAAACATCCAAGGGTGTTCTAAGCGCGAAAGCGCCTAGGGGAATTCTAAGCACGGAAGAGCCCATGGGAGTTCTAAGCGAGGAAAAGCCTAAGGGAGTTCTAAGCGAGGAAAAGCCTAAGGGAGTTCCAATCGCGAAAGTACCCAAGGACCTTCTCAGCACGAAAACACCTAGGAACGTTTCCAAGCAAGTAACACATAACAAAAAATAATAATAAATGCATAAATTTGTAAGCTATTCTTTATTCTTTAAAACAACAATATATAAAAGCATCACCTTGCTTATTTTATGTGCATCTTCTTATTTTATGCATAAAACTCCTCATGAAAACTTTTATGTAGAGGGTAAAATTTAGATGCCCAATTTTGGCTAAATATTATTTCTTGAAGTACTATGTTATAGAAAAAACTACACCAAGGGCATTCTGAGCGCAAATGCACCCAAGGGTGTTTTGAGCGCAAAAGCAACTAAGGCCATTCCCAGCGCAGAAGCACGTCGAGTCGTTCCAAGCGTAAAAAAGCCCCGAGTCGTTCCAACTCAGAAAAGCCCCGAGTCGTTCCAAGTGTGGAAACACCCAAGAACAAGCATGGAATAGCTATTTATATGAGGAAGTGAAAATAACTCAGAACGAGTGGTAGGATTCATTAGTTATCTTCATATTTGGGATTTTCTAAATAACTTGGCTTGGTGGCTCAGATATGGAGAGAGAGTTAAAATGACTTCCTCTTAACCTTTCTTTGAAGTACATGTGCTTGACTCTTTTTTTTCTTTCTTCCTTAAGGGTACACATGGTGCATTATTAAGTATCACTACTTCATTATCCAAAACTAACACCCACTACCCAACTACATGGTCATTCTCTTAATATCTCATAAGCCATTCTTTAATGTGTTCTTTCATGATAAGCACGTTTTTCCATGATTGAGTTTCATATTCAATAAGTCATTCTTTAAGGTGCTTTTCTATGACAAACGCGTTCTCCGTGATTGAACGTATTCTCCAAACTATTCCTAAGAAAGCACTCATGTTCAGTATAAATATGAAGGTCATGGAGGTTGGAGGACAATGGGAAAGAATCATAAATTTTGTAGAGACTATTATCAAAATTCTCTAAAAGCTCTTCCAACTATTCTTTCTATTTAGCTCTTCTTATCTTCCGTTGCTTTCTCCATCACTTGCCACCAAAGCACTTATATTTCAAGGACTGCTCCAGTATTCCTCTCTGCCACCTCTAGGGCATTCCATTTCACTTATTGCAACATGTCCACTTTCCTTACTAAAAGAATCCTCTACAGTTTTCAAGCATTCTCACATCCAAATAGACTTCAAAATCCCATTTACACATCAACTCAACTCCTCATCATCCCCAATATTGAGCAAACCTGAGAGCCAAGGAACCTTTTTTCAAAAAATTATTTCAAGTGTAAGCACGTGGAGCTGAAAGACAATAGAAAAGCCCTAAATGCCCTCAATACCTGAGAGCCACCCATGGAAACTAAGTCATTGTGGTGTATTTTCTAAGAGATTTAAAGGGCTAATAATAAGGTAAGGATTTCCAGAATTTAAGTTGATATTGATATATATGGTCTGAGTTTGATAATTTCTTTGTGGCAACAAATTAAATGTGAAAATGGTACATGCGATCTGAGAATTGCTAGTGTGACTGGAGACAATTGAGTTTCATTAAGGTGAAAAAAAGAGTCTTGAATGGTATTAAAGGTAAGCACCATATACATGAGCAAAATTTAATAAAAAATGTGTATATGCATATGCGTAGATTTTAAAGGAGGATATAAGTTGAATTTTACGCATTATAGCTTACTGCCCATGTATGTGAATGATTAATTTTGGGAAGAGTAATAAAAATGTATGATGAGCATTGCTAGGAGTGGATGAATTGAGCATTTAATGTCACATACAAGCTGCTGGACACATACAACCCAAGGCCTATTATTAAGCATTAATCTAATTAGTAAGTAAATGGTAGGGACTTGTTAATGAGTGTTGAGATTAAACCCTGGAGTTATTAACCCTTGCTGGTTAAATACATTAATTAAATAGTTTTATAACTAAACTGAATAAGTGTGTACGATGGACTGCTAGGGGCTATTTTAAGTGAATGCAATTGAAGTTAAAAGGAGAAGAAGAGCACAGACAAGAGTTGCTTAAATCCGAGGCATTTAGAGCACTCTTGAAACTTCAAATTAGACTCCACGAGTGAGTTAAATGATGTTTGATATGTTAGAGGTGAATACTTATTTAGAAAGTAAATTGAATGATTAGTTCCTCATTGAATAGATTGGTCTTGGTGCTATATGTGATTAATGTTTGCTAGAAGAAAATTCACTAAGGTGACCATAGTGAGAAGTTAAGTGAAAAGCTACAGTAGAGAAAAATAATTGAGTAATTGGTGAGGTAAATCCCACCAAGAAGGTGAGTGGGTGAACTTATTTTAAAATTTATTTCCTTATACTATATTACTTATGTATGTAGTTTGTTGGAATGCCATTGTGGAAAGCATGAGTTGGTAGAAAACTTTTATGATGTTGTGATTGTGATATGGTTTTCAAATTTGTTTTGGGTATATATTATGTATAAATATATGAGCTATATGTTTTGAAAATTCGAAAACAAGCCCTTAAACTGCTTTACCTCAAAATATGCCTTACAAGGATTTTGTGAATGACATAATTAGGAAAATTAATCAAGATAAGATTATATAATGCATTGTTTTCAACTTAATGTACATTTCACTACGTATGCTGTTTTAAATGTTGTACCATATGAAAAACTGAAATTATGTAGAAATGATTGTCTCATTGATGGTTTTATACTCTGATTTTCTTAACTGTTGCAAATACATTAATAAGTTACGGTTTATTAAGTTGAGATACTTGAAAGTAGGTCTTGCTGTCACACCAGATCTTGTGTGACCTTTGTGTACAAAGTGAGCTCTAGCGAGAGGTTTATTTTTAGGAAGCCTACGAGCTTATGTTTACGTGGCAAAACCATGAGATTATATTTATATACGTGGCAAATACCATGGGTTGTTAGCACATTGCTTACTTAAATGACCATATTGATACGTGGAATGCCACGGGCATTGGGAGAAGGACCACAAGCTTATTGACCTACTCGAGAATGATATATTTTACTTGTTGAAATTTTGATTTATAGCATGGAAATTGTTTTGAATCCGTTTTCCTTATGACAAGGGGGTTTTCATAGAGTTTATGGTATGAGCATATTATTAGAATGGTACATTGAAATCATTTTATACATGCCATGCTAAACTAAATGAAGGTACATGGTTGTGCATTTTGGTTCATTACTATTTTTAAAAATTTATTGATTTCTTGGTGCACCTATTTTTTATTTATATTGTCTTGAAAACATTGTGTTTTGACACTATATTACTTACAGATTTACATTTCATACTTGCAAGGTGCTTACCTTATGCTAATTGTTTACTTTTAATTCATCATATTCGGATTTTATTATTTAAATGTTCCACCTTTATGCTTGTTTCCCATCCTCGCTTGCTCATTAAACCAATGATCACTTAGTCCGTGAGACTTACCCCACTATTTTATTTTGCAGATAAGTGATCCGCTTAGTGCATCCTCTAATGAATTTTCCTTTTCACCTCGAAATAAGTAATGGCATCTCATAGCACTTTCCCCTGTGTCACTTTGCTGCTAAAGGTCTTTATGTTGAAGGTGTGTTTTGATTACTTATGTCTAACGAAATTACGAGAAATGTAATCTAAATACTAAGTTTATATTTTTGATAGGATGTATGGACAAAGATGTTTTGAGGTACTTTTGTTTTAATTTAAGTGTGACTATTACTTAAATATGGTTAAAATTAATTGAGGTTATCTTATGTTTGGAATTATTCATGTATTATGATGTTAACAGTTATGATAGATTTACAACATGTAGAGAAGAGAATTACTATACTTGTTATTATAAAATGTATTCGTTTAAGTGAATATATTTAAAATTTTAAATCTAATGACCACATATTTGGTAATTGATAAGAAAAGTTTTAAGGTTAGCTCGGGACTTGGCAAGCTTGCTTGATCACTCGAGCGTCGGTAGTGGTTACGGGTTTGGTCGTTGCATATACATATATACATATACATATAGATACACACATACAAGCATACACACACACACACACATATAACTTTCATTTTTAACCTCATTTTAATTTTTTGGTGATGGAAATTATATTAATAAAATTATTAGGATAATTTTTATAAGTAATTTGTTTAAATAAAACAAATTGATTGATGAAAAACTCTCACATTTTTTAACATTTTTGAATAAATGAGTGAGATGAAATTGATAATCACATATTTTGTAAATAAAGAAATTTTAATAAGTTTTATATTATGTTTAAGTTTATATAGGTGATTTATATGATATATCAATGATATGAATATTTAAATAAAGATTTATTATATAACTTGATTCTTTTTATTGTATTGGGAACTTGAATATTGACATGGATTATATATTTATATACATAAAAATAAATAAATGAAATTTAAAATCAACAAAAAAAATACTAATGAGATTACGTGCTATTTGTATTTTATTTTTTGTTGGTTGATGGTGCAATCTGAACTTTTAATTTATATGTGAATATGAAAAATCTGTGTGAGTGACATACATGCAAGAGTACTCTTCAAACAATATCTATAATATATATAAAAGTAGGATATTTCAATTTCCTTCAATTAAGTCTCTAATTGAATGACAAGTGTCATTCAATTAGAACCTTTCTATTTTTTTTAACCTTTGGCCCATTAAAATGATGTCGTATTGATATTAGGCTTTTTGCATTCTTGTCTGACTCTGCCTTATCTCTCTGGCATTTTACTCTTTCGTGTCTCTCTGGCGTTTGACTTTTCTTTATTTCTTTGAGTTGGTTCCTTTCTTTTGCACGTCGGCCCGCTTCCATCCTCTTCCCCTGTCGTGTCGAACGTTCTCTCCTCTGTCGATACTTCCTCTCTCTCTCTCTTCTCACTCAATTAGTTAAATGATTTTTTAAGTAGCATCTCCTCCATCCCCATTTCCTTCTTTTCATTTTGTAGGCGGTTTTCATAGAAGCAGCATCAGTTTTCTCTCAACTACTCTCTTTCTGATTCCTCATTTGAATCTGGTGTTGAGAGATGTTTAATTTAATATGAAAATTTTCATTTTTATTTTCTCTGTACCTGTTGGTTGAATCTGCTAATTTTTTTTTCTTCAAGGGTGGGGAGAGTATTTTCCTGATTTGGGTTTCTTTGGGTAATTAGTTTGATTATTTAGAACAAATGAAATGATTTAGCATTTTGTGCAAAATGAATCTAATTTTAGAACCCTTTAAAATCTTGATTAAGAACCATATTGATTAACCCCTTCCAAGTGGATGCCACAGTTATTACATCCATGTGGTAACATTTGCATTGCCATCTTATTTTGAAATTTAAACACATGATACCAGTATTTCATCTAAACTCTGAAAGGATCATATTTTTGTTCTCTTATCTACACTAGGTAGAAATTGGTCAAATCTAATAATAATGTTCACCAATTAAAAACTCAATTTTGTGAAGCACAACAAGCTGCAACAAATGCAAGAAACATAAGCATGTCTTTTTGTGCCTGCTTACGTATACAAGCACATGCAAATCGATTCTGAATATGAAATTTAATGTGCAAAAGTGTGTTTGAGCAAAAAGTAGAAGAACTTGAACATGCAATGAAAGAATTGAGGTTGAAAAGGTATAAATTTTTATTATTTTCTCTTTATATAATCACAATGTTAGATTGTTTGATATGAACTATCTGTACATTCCCTCTGATATACAAGATTTAAACTATTTATTTACAATGACTCCTTAAATAAGATATGTTATAGTATGCAATGAAAAATTCTTATGCCTTTAACCATTGTGTTGGTTGTACCAGCTTTCTTCGTTTCACCTTGGAGGCAGTAGGTGTAGCTATTCTATTGTGTAGTTTGATTGTTTTGGTATGTTTAAACCAGAATGAAGTAAGTCACAGCTTCAAGCACACAAGAAGTATGTTAAAGTTTATTGCAATGAACGTGGATGAGAGTTTAGTATTAGGCCATTGCATTAATGTCTCTTATATTTAATGCTGCTAAATCTCTTTAAAGGTTCTCAGATTATTCCTTTGCAAGGGTTATTAAGTTGTTATCTATCAATATGATGGTCTTATTAGAGCTCTTTCGAAACTTAAAAAACCAAGTAGAATAGTTGTTGGAGAAGAATATGTCAAATGCTGCTTTTTTTTTTTTATCAAAGGCGTCAAGAATTTTTATTCAAGAGCAGTTTAAATGCTATTATTAACTTACAATACTACAACTTTATATACTTATGATTTGATTTGTTCATTTGTTTTCAAATTTCCTTTGACCATTTGTTCCCTTCTTACTCGTTGCTCGCATTTTGATTAATACATACTTAAGAAATAGCATTTAGTCTTGGGTAAGTACTTAACAATACAATATTCTCTTCCTCTTATTGTGTACTTAAAAAATAGCATTTAGTAAATGTCATCATTAAATTTTCAGAATTCTTTGGTTTGCTTTTATTTATTTCATTTAAAATTACTTGAAAACAATAATTTTTAATTTTTAATACTTAAAGGATATACTCATATCATACTTATTAATTGCAATATAATATTATTTACTATTTATATCCTCTTATTTTTCATGAACCTGAATATATAGTATTTAGCTATCTCTTTTATACATGAGTGTTTAAAATACAATAAATATTCATCCAATTCATTGAACAATTTTTTTTTTAATTCTTTGGTTTGCCTTTATTTATTTCAATAAAAAATACTTTAAAACAATAATTTTTTACCTTTAATAGTTAGAGGATAGATTCATATAAAATTTATTAATTGCAATATAATATTATTTATTATTATACATGAATGTTTAAATTTCAATAAATATCTATCCAATTCAATGAACAAAATAAAAAAAAGTGGTCTACTCATTTCTCAATATACATAGCACACAATTATCATTGAATAAACAAATACATTGAATTTATAAAACTTTTGCCATTCATTATATATATAAAAGGCAGATACTACTACAAATTTGACAATATTCTTCTCATTTTGTTGTTTTTGACATCTTTGCTTCCAATGATCAGCCTCCCAACTGTCATTAGCCTCTTTTCTGCCTGTTGGCCAGCTTCCGTTTCCTCCCCTGTCGAGTCGAACTCTTTTTACTATGATGGTACATAAGGGAAAAGATTGTTTTTGCTTTTTTTTTTTAGTAAGGAAAATGCTTATTTTCTTTTAGATCTATTTTTTGAGGTGCAAATAAATATGAAAACCTTGATGAAAGATTGAATTTTACTTTTTCCTGCCCACCTAAAAAAATTTTTGTTTCCCCAATTGAAGGGAAAAAAATTGCAAATAAGTGATAGACAATTAAGTAAACTTTAAGAGAATTATTGCATTGATCACCTTGTTTTTGTGTTGTTATTTACCATGAGTAATTAGTAAAGAGGGGACTGTTGAGAGAGCCTAATGTATATCAAAGTGGGAATCCATCACAATCAAGCCGAATTTGGAACCTTGATTAACCATTAGCCAAAGGGAGTCACTATTAAAGGCACGATAACTCCAAATATGATATCTACCTTGATTGTTTTGCCTAGAGATTGAAATTCTTTTACTGTTGTGGCAGAAAAAGATACGATTAGAAATATTACTTCTGTCTTAACAACTAAGGACGTAATACTAGAAGAACCACCAGCAAAAAATCAAAAATCATGTATGTTAATCACATTACTTTACAAATCTTTTACTAATTCAACTTAAAAGCCTATCAAAATTAGACGCTAAACAAATTTTATCTTTTCATGTATACAACAGGTTTAGCAAAAGTAGCACAACAACAGAAACCAAACAAATAAGAAAAAGACATATCTCACAATTGTTTAATAGTGTGATCATTTTGTTTGACCAAAATAGGAACTTTTTTTTTTACAATTTGATTTGCTTATGGTTTTTCCTTTCAATTATTTTGTTGTCTCTTTTACTTAAGAAACTGTTACTACTATATATACTACTAAAATAAATTTATCCTTTACCAACTTTTCAATGATTGAAATCAAAACAAATAACTATTTGCAGTTAATATCAATTTATCTTTTTCTTTACAAACAATTTATCTTTTAGAGGTATCAAATTGAAATATAATATAACATAAACTATATTTCCTATGATATTTTTTGTAGCGTAGCTATAGGTATCATCCTAGTTATATATAAAGTCGGTTAATTTGGTTAACCGTTTTCAAATTTTTTTAACCAAACGACTCGGCATAATTCACCTCCTTAACCGATTTAATCGAATTAATTAATTGAATATCCATTAATTTGGTTAAGTCGATTTTAACCGAGTCACTCCTATTTTTGAGTTCATGTCATTTGGGATTTGGATCATTTAAGTTTAACATTTAGATTATTCGGGTTTGGATAATTTTGGATTCAAGTTATTGACCTTTTTAAAATCAAATGATTTGGATTTAAGTAAATTATTTGGATTTAAATTAGTTTAGATTAAATTTTTTAATTGTTTGTGTTGGAGTCATTTTGAATTTAAGTCAATTCGAAATCAAATAATTTCGAGTTCAAATCGTTTTTAGATTCAAGTTGAATGATTCGAATCGTTGATTTTTTTTATCAAATAGGATAGAGTGAAGTTCAAATTTCAACTAAGGTTTTGAATTCAGATGGACTGTACAAGCTCTATTAACCATATGGAGAGGCAATGCGTGAAATAAAAAGGTAGGGCCAATGAGTGAAACAAATAAATGGAGAGCCACAAAATCCAAGTGTTTGGAATCCTACATGGACCATGATTTAGATCACCTTTAACTCTGAAATCAAATCAAAGCAGCAGCTTGTGCTCAACTCGGCTAGTGGAACTCCTCGTAAGTCCCAACAAGATTTTTTTATAAGGTTAAAAAAGAATCTGTGAAGCACATTAACTTTGAACCTATTAAGCAATTGGTGAAGCATATGGCTTCACTCCATTTCGGGGAAAATGTGGGGCTAAAAAGATGTGTAAACGTATGGTACTTTTGGTTTGAGGAAAGTGGCAGGATTACCCCAGAAGATATGATCAAGGATTAAATTGTAATTGTTTAAAGAGTCAAGCTATGTCGTTGTACAACAGTACAATTTCTTTGTTCTTTTGCTTTTGGTAAGTGAGACTCCATTATGCTGATTTGGTCTAAAACAAATATTAGTTTGACAGTCAAATACAAAAGAAACTATTAGAGTCTGGGGTCAATCATGCTTGCATCACGAAACACAGCATGGTCCAATGGTTGTTCAAGGGAATTTCCTTGAAGACTACAAACAGCAAATATAAGATTTTAAATTAATTTATAGGCCTTTAATAAGTGGGATTTTCCAAGAAAAAGCTACCTTGCCAATTCATGAATAATTGGTAGGCCTTACTTTTTTAAAGATGTTCACATGTATGATGCCTTTTTAACATCTGGAGGGAAGAGGAGGGGTGCTGGGATAAAAACAATATATACTTAATTATAATTAAAATGAGAATAAAAACAAAAAAAAAAAGTTAAAACAACCCTTTTTGACTGAAAATGTCATCAAAGGTTGCAAAGTCAAAAAGTAATAATGTAATTGCAAAAATATATGAACTTCAAACCTTTTAATTATATTGCATATATGAATGACTAAATATAAATTAAAATCTAACTAATATAATATTCTTTAAAAAAAACAGAATATAAAAACTTAAACAACTCTGAAAAAAAAAGCTGAATTGTGATTAGAAGAGGAAGAAAAAAGAAGTAAAGTTAGATGTAAGTTACACTTTATAATGGAAATTAAGGAGCACTCTCTTGTGTCGTCTATAAATTACATTTAAGTTCATACATTTCAAAATTGGAATCCTCTTGTTTTAGTGGCTAAGATATCCTTATTAATTTCCGGAACAAATACATTTAATTTTGTTCTCCAATTGAAAGAAGATAATTCGAAGTGCAATTTATTAATGTTGTTTGAAGTTAGAGCTGAAGAACTGCTGGAGCTATGTTGTTCCCCCGCGCCCACCATAACGATGGGAGAGATGTCCCTTTCTTCCACCTCTTTTTGAGGGGAGGGCGGAGCCGGGGAGGGCTCTATATGTTCAATTTTCATGAAAGAGGCAAAAGCAACGTATAACAAATAAGTAGGAGAATTCTGCACGTAGTTTCCAATTTATGTGAACCGTCTATTTTATAGCTCAATGATTTTTCATCCGCAAATAAATAATTTTTTAATTTCAAATAACTACTGAATACTTTCCATGGAGTGCCTTTTTTTATTATTATAGTTGCTTTCTAGAACCTCTTTGCCCCAACATTTATTCTCGTATCTGTACTCAGAATTCCTCACTCTCCCTTGCAAATATATTTCAGAAAAGACAACCAGAAACAAACAACAGGCTGATGAAAAACGAAAACAACTTCTCAAGTTTCTGCTGGCTGGCTCCAATAATGGTTTTCATTTTGGACTAAAATTTGGAGTTTCTGCATGAAACAGTGGCGACACCTGGCAACCTTTCATATGCATGCAGTGACAGTGTTGAGGATTTTTATGCATATGGGTGTTTTTTCTTGAATCTGATACTGACACTTGTAATCCAACTTTGTGGGGTAGCTCCATTCAGAATCAACCCTTTTATGGGACGGTGGGCCCAATTATTAGACTTGTCTCACACTTCTGGCCAGATATATGCATTTTTCTAGACTGCACCACGGACTAGCATCTCTCTCTGGCAAACCGGCAAAATTGGTTGGTAAAGTGGTATGTCCTTGTTCTTGTTTAAGGACTAGGCAAGTGACAGTGGGGCAGTTAGATTTTTCTTCAAGAGTTGAATTTAGGTAGGTGGTGTGTTGATTAACAGCTCTGCTTTGTTTTGTTTTGATGAGGTGTCTGGGTTTTCAAAAGTTGAAATGTAGTATTCAACTCCAAATTTATTTTGACACTTGAGATGAATATGTTTTTGCAAGTTTAAAATTTATTGTTAAGATTTTTGAGAAATTGAGAGTACATTCATTTTTCTTCTGGACCTAAAATTAGGTGGGAGTTGTGGTTGCTATTCAAAAACAAAGAAGGTGGGAGTTGTGGTTCTTGTGGGTGTCGAGAAATTCAATGTTGAAGAGTCTTAAGTGTGTCCTAATCAAATCTATCAACATCCTTGGAATTGGGAAGTTAGAGAACTTGTGTTTCCATCGGGACTGGTAAGACTGAAGTCTTGTTCTGATTATTTGGTGTTGAGTTTTCAAACCAGCCTTGGAGTTGGAAGCAGGGGAAACTTCTTGGAGCTTACAAGTAAAAAGATACAGGTACAGCCTTTCCTGTTGTCGACTTTACAGGAACTTTTGTTCAACTGGTATTGCCTTGATATATATAACTGAAACCTGATAGAAAAATTCTAAAGTAAAAACACTTTCATGGTTCCAGGTAATCCGTTCTATTACTATTATCAGTTCATTCATTCTCTTATGGAAAATTGTAGATTATATAGATTACTGACAATGGTTAAAATCATTCCAACTTCTTTTTTCTCCCCCAGGTGCTCAATAGTAATTTATCATGTCTTAGGTGATAAAATCAGGCGGATACAGGGATCAGTTTGTGAGACCATTGGCTTAATTCTCTGTGACTTACCCTTCCAAAATGATGGCTGAAGAAGATGATCCATATCTATCTAGGGTCAAGATGAGACTTCCTATTTTCATTTTCTTCAAGGATGTCAGGTATGAATTCCCAGATTTTGCTTTGCTTGTATATGGTTAGCTGGTCAGATAGGCAGTTCAGTAGTTTGATTAGCTTTTTCCAGGATTGGAAGTTTCATCTTTATTATTGCATTTGCACTCTTAGATGAACAAACAGAAGGTTGAAGTTCAAACCATTTTGCAAAATTTTTAATTAGACTTGCCAAGTCAGGTTTTCATTGGTACAAGCGAGAATCATTTAAGAGACACTGCTGCATTCATTAGTTAGTCCATACTTCCTTGCGGTTTCTCTATTCCACTTTTTATATTATTGATGAAATATATATAAACAAGTATTTTAACAAATAGTAAAACAACAATTATATACAAACATTCAATAAAAGAAAGAAATGTTGTTTTGAGTATCACATCTTAAATTATATCAAAGTCCTTTCGTCTGCTTCAATTATCAATAATGGTTTTGAAGACTTGAAAATTTATTATTCTTTATATAAATTTTCGATTAAGAGATATATATCTAGGATAAAATGTCTGATTTTGCAATTATATGAGCAGAAATGTTTTTAAACTGGATGACCTTGGATCAGAGATAGCACAAATTGCATTGCCTGCAGCACTGGCTTTGACAGCTGACCCTATTGCTTCTCTTGTTGACACAGCATTCATTGGCCAAATAGGTATTTTTCTTTGCTCTTTATGTCTGAGCATGTGAGAGTTGGGGGAGGTGAAAGAGGGGTGGTTCTTTCTTCTGAGCCTTCATTTTTAAATTGAGCTTTATATTTGGTGCACCAGTTTTTCCTTTTTAATTGCTTGACAAGGTATGTAGGGGATTGACAGAGAGTATGTTCCCTAACCACAGTCTTGAAATGGACTGCCATTTCTTTACAGCCAGCTTCTTGTCTTCCAGATAAAGTTTTTGCATGGGAAGATTTACCTAGTTTTACTTGATACGTATAGGTCCAGTGGAACTTGCTGCTGTAGGAGTTTCTATTGCCTTGTTCAATCAAGTATCTAGAATTGCAATATTCCCACTTGTCAGTGTCACAACCTCTTTCGTAGCTGAGGAAGATACTATTGGAAGAGTGAGCTCTGAAGCACAAGAAAGTGAATGCTTAGAAACAGGTTCATATGTAAACAATGAAAGTAAAGAGTTAATACCACAAAAAGGTACGTCATCCGCAAATCCTCTTATCTTAAATTAGTTCATGCCAAAAATTCATCTTACACAGTTTTAACAGTAGAATGTTATTTCTCTTACTCTGATCTTCAGAATCTAGCGAGGGTGCATACCAGCCAAAAACACTAGGAGGCAGTTTTGATATTGCTAAATTTGAGCCTGAAAGAAGGCATATCCCATCAGCTTCATCAGCATTGGTTATTGGTGGTATCCTTGGTCTCCTGCAGGCCATATTCCTGATATCTGGAGCAAAACCTCTATTGAACTTCATGGGAGTCAGTTCAGTAAGTATTCAGATTAAGAGAACAAAAGCAGGCTCTTGAACCTCTATTTCTTTCTTTTCTCTTTGTTGTTTTAATTATTTTAGTTTGGTGTTCAATGCCTTAATATACTCTGCAATAGTAGTGACGGCAGATTTGGCCATTCCTGTAGGATTCACCCATGCTAAACCCTGCACAACAGTACTTGACATTAAGGTCACTAGGTGCTCCTGCAGTTCTTCTCTCGTTAGCCATGCAAGGGGTCTTTCGAGGATTTAAAGATACAAAAACTCCTTTATATGCCACTGGTATATCCTATTAATAGTAGTTTGTGATATGGTTTTGATCTTTTTTAACACATCAAGAAATATTTCTGCTTGTTTCTTGTCTACCTACTATTTTAAATTGTTCTCATCCATCTGATCTACACTTAGTGGCAGGAGATGTAACAAACATTATTTTGGACCCAATATTTATGTTTGTTTTCCATCTGGGTGTCAGCGGTGCAGCCATTGCTCATGTGATATCTCAGTAAGTTATATCCAATCAGCAGTCACGGCCCATCAATAGGTGTAGAATGCATTAACATTATTGTATTCACTTGCTAATTTTGTCTTTTAATTTCTTTGGGGATTGCAGGTACCTCATTTCAGTTATACTCTTGTGGAAGTTAATGAGTCAAGTTGACCTCTTGCCTCCTAGTTTAAAGCATCTACAGTTCAGTAGATTTCTTAAGAATGGTAATTTTTAATTTGACTTCTACAAATTCTCAAATATCAACATTACTTGCAATTTGGAATCTTTAGGGCTTATTCATTACAATTTATCTCTCTCCCTTTCTTTGTCCCTCTCTGTGTCTATGTGTGTTAATTGTTGAAGTATCAGACTGAATCAATGTTTATTTTAGATTGTCTTGTACACTGACATTTTACCATTATGACCATCATCAGGGAGTTTGGTAAAAAAGAGTAATTTATGTTCATTAGTCATATCAGATATGCATAGGTAGTTGGTGCAACAACTTGTCTAAGAGCATTTAATCTGTATCAGCCTCTTTTATTTGACCAATTAGTATTCCCTCCTTGTTTCATGTACTTGAATCCAGGTTTTCTATTGTTAATAAGGGTTATGGCTGTTACATTCTGTATCACCCTGTCTGCATCAATGGCTGCCAGACAGGGATCAACATCCATGGCTGCATTCCAAGTATGCTTGCAGGTTTGGTTGGCGACATCTCTTCTTGCTGATGGGTTGGCTGTTGCTGGACAGGTTAGAAATGCTTCTCTTTAGTTACTATCAATACATTAAAAAAAAAAGCAGTATCTTCTCCGACAGGATGTAATTTAATTCTCTTTGCTTCAATATTAAAGACTATAAAAATGAAAAGCAGAGAAAATGTACCTTCAATATTTAGCAGTTTACAAAAAAGAAAAGAAAAAGATGAAGAAGAAACATTCTGATGGTGGGTTGACGCCATAGAAAATTCTTGTCATTAATCTTCTGAAGCAACATAACTGGAGTTCAAGGTTTGTGTAATAGTTTTATCTTTTAGGATTGTCAAATCTTCTCTCTTACCAACATCTGTAGATTTTCTGCTCCTGTTATCATTTCTCAACATCTGTTATTAGGAATTAAGTTTACCCTTAAATTCAGAAACAAGTAACAACTCATAAAAGGTTGCAAACAAGTAATACATAGATATTAGACATTACAAATACCTGCTCATACCTTTAGTAGCTGTAGTTTCTCTCATCCAATTACTGAGGAGAAAAATGTGTTTTTACCAGGCCCACTGAATTTTATACGTTATACTTGTAACTTACATTGTTTTCTTGCTACTCGTCTGTTGTTTCGGATTACTTTTCTCTGGATAGACTCGTTCTCATAGTAATTTAATTGTTTTCAATTCTTTCAGGCCATTCTTGCAAGTGCATTTGCAAAAGGGGACCATGAAAAGGCAACAGCCACTGCTTCTCGAGTATTGCAGGTGCCGTATCATATGACATAAACATCAATTTACCTTTCACTAACATGATTTCCTCTAAAGGTCAATGTCTATGTACTGCAGTTAGGATTGGTTCTGGGTTTGATACTTGCAGTCGTACTTGGAGGGGGATTGAGTTTTGGAGCAAAATTATTTACGAAAGATGTCAATGTCCTACACCTCATTGGTACAGGCATTCCGGTAAGTAGTCTTGCCTGCATTGAAAGAAAGACTATAATAACTTTCAACCTGTTCTAACCCCAAAGATCACAAGAAGTCCAGAACTAATATTCTTTTCCTCTTTTTCAGTTTGTTGCAGCTACTCAGCCCATCAATTCTTTAGCATTTGTATTTGATGGTGTCAACTTTGGAGCATCTGACTTTGCATATTCTGCCTTCTCCTTGGCAAGTCTATTATCTATTTTGATACTATGAAGATTTTTTTTAGGGCTCTTACTGTCTTTGGAATTCATTATGCGCTCACTGTTTAGACTAGAGAGTAGGTATTAGCATATTGATCTGTTTCTTTTGGGGCAAAAAATTTCTAATTTCCACTGCAAGGAAAGTGTTTCTGAAAATACTATAAAATGACGGGGAGAGACGTAGGGAGTGGACTCACTCTGTAGCCATAGGAGAGGGAGAAGTGGAAGGTGCACATAGGACTTGAATATTAGTTACCCTTCTATGTAATACTTGAATTTGTGTTGTGAAACTATTATAATATAACACCCTGCTCATCCACCAGGAGTTTGGAGTGGTAAAGAAAGTTACCCGTCAATTAAGAGTGTTGTTCCTACTCCTGATTCCTCTTATTTTTTTGGTTAATCAGAGAAGCATGAAGGTTGATAGTCATTCCAATCATTCTCTTAGCAGAAGAAACTAATATGACATTCTTCCTTTCTCCAGGTTCTTGTAGCTATTGTCAGCATCATATGTTTGTCCATTCTCTCCTCCAGTCGTGGATTTATTGGTCTCTGGATAGCTCTGACCATATATATGAGTCTTCGAGCATTCGCTGGATTTTGGAGGTAATTTTCATTTTATTTAGCATGATTTTACAGTGTCATTCTCTTTTTTTCTATTTGCTTTTGTTGTGCCCGAGGATAGGTTAAGCCACAGCAGGGCACGGCTTTTATCCCAAAATGTTCAATAAATGAAGAAAGGACAGCCTTATTGATTAAACATCCAAAACAAATCTGCTGCTGTATTTGCAGGATAGGGACAGGAACAGGGCCTTGGAAGTTTCTCAGGGTCTGAATGTAGCTTGCTTATGTTTTTTGGTTTTGACAAGTATCAGCTTTGCAAGTCTTCCTCTGAAGCTGCATTCTTGTTTCCATAATTTTATCCTCATGGAAACAATTTTAGCAGCCAAAGCATTTTTACTGCTTTCTATCATGCTCTTAGCTTTGGTTCCTTCAAACTTGCTTCGTCTATTTATCTGCACAGAAATTTGAAGTCGCTCATTAAAGTTGCTTTATAAATGTAAAGAAGAAAGTTAAGGACAAACTTCCTTGGTCTGATGCTGAGAAGCATTGGAGTATGTACAGCAAATAAAGCTTAAGATGCATTGCTTGGAATTTTTATCTTTAGATGTCAAATATTGGCACTTATGTAGAAAAACCAAAGTTTATCAAACTGCAAACCAGCAAATCCCTGTTAGATATGCAATATGGTCTGACCTCCCTCTGTGCTCTGCCTGATTTTATTTGGGCAAGGCCATGGGATGAGGGTGGAATTAGAGCCTGCATTGCCTTGGGCCGAGTTTGTGCTAAAGTTAAATTTGATAAAATTTTTGGGCTGCAAACAATTGTCCAGTATGGAGTACATATTATCTTGCACCAAGGGTATTAATCTTTGTGAACATAATTAGAACAAGCGAATAGATTATGGATTAAATAAATAATTACGATAATTAATGATATGATTATGACACTATTAACTTGATTTCTCTCAAGTCATTGAGAATTTATTATATATATTTCATTGGTTTGCTTTTGAACATATAATTTAAAATATAAATTTTGTTTTCTTTTTGTAACATTCTTTTTGCTTTAGGCTTGGTGGTAAGGGAAGTAGTATTCGTTTTTTTGTTTATCGGAAATGTTGGTTTAATTCTCGACTATGGTGTTTACTGTAATGATATTTTCATTTTTTTGGGATATCGATCAAAGTTTGTAAAGCTTTATGTTATTAATAGAAAAAATAATCTTGTTCGCTAGCTATAAATTCATACATCACAATAATTAAAAGGCCATATCTACATAGCCTATTAGTGGTAGTAACAGGTTACTCAACCAGGGCCAGGGCCAATTAATTAGCTATGCTGAAAATATTCCGAGACAATTCTAGTGCCCTTTGGATTGGTCAGTTTTTCTGAGACTTATCATACTAGATCCAGACTTGTTGGCATATTTATTGTTGAGGAAAGGTGGCAAAAGCAATGAATGGCACAAACACCTTCTGCAGCAGAGGAAATTATTCCATTTAGTAAGAGTTTATCCTAGCATATCCAGTGATCATATGCAGGATTGGTAACCATGATTGGAGGGTTGGAGCAATCTTGGGGAATCATGGCATGGATGAGTTCGCAGGTTTTATCTAACCAATACAGACTTGAATTGAACTCTCCAAGAAGGAAAGTTCAGAGGAGGGAGTATGAGAGGCAGGTTGTTGGCAGCATGGATGGTTATAAGTGGAGTTGGTTGATTAGAGAAAAGAAGATTAATTAGAATGGGAAGGAACAATTTGAACGCTCATAAAATTGCATATTTGTGTAATACCCAGCCCAAATGATACAAAGTGTGACAAATCGGCTTCTCAAGTTAGTTAGTTATATATATATATATATTTGGGTCTAAGTTATTTAACTATGCTAGGGTTTATTAGAATATAAACTAGGTTAGTATAAATAATTCACTTAAACGTAGCAGCCATTTTTCATTTGGTTGAGAAAACAAAAATTATGGAGTGAACTTCACAAAAAAAAATTTAGCTAAGATTTGGAACTTTCAAGATCAAGTTTTGAGAATAAAAATCAAAGATTATTGTTTGATTTATCATTACAAGGTAAGTAAAAACCCTTTTCTAAATTGAAGAAAAATATTTGATTGATTTAGAAGAATTTGAATTAAAGTTGATGAGAAAAAACTAAAAATTTTGTAATCTTCACGTATCTTCATGATCTTGCTTAGATTGGGCCACTCGATTTTATTACTTATCAATTATTTAAGAATTAAACATGATTATATGCTTAGTTTAGAGGGTGAATCAAAATTTTATGAATTAAGAAGGAAAATCTGTTTGTAAGAAATAAGTTTCATGTATTGTACCTTCACTTTAATTCTAATATTGTACTGATTTATAGAGTTTCACTATTTGAGTTATACTTTTGGAAAACTACATGATTTTATTTTTTAATAAAACAAATGAAATTGGATTCTGAGTTTCCTAGATAAAGATATGATTTTTTTTTTTTTGTAAAGATGGTGCAAAGTTCCTAGCAACAATTTCAAGGGCAATTTCAGAAATTTTATACACTTTTCCTATAGTGAATTAAGTATCGAATTTTACATGGATGTAAAGCCTATTAAATATAGTTTTCAACGCGTTAAATGAATCTTGATTTTGGATTTTGTAGCCTAAGATATAGTCATTTTAGTGAATGATGTGCAAGTTGTCTAGATTTTTTATTTCAGAGAGTTTGGATTATTTTGTATAACTTTAAGTGATAAATAGATTTTAGAGAGTCAAATTGTTTCTAATATGTTTAAATGATTGTTATTAGGCTTTTGATTATTTTTGGGAGAAAGCGAGTTTGTTAAAGTAAAAGAAGATAAGAATATTGTTATATGCCTTATTTTTGTTGAAACTATCGTATATGTATATTTCTTGAAAGAATTAAATATTTTATTTCATTATTTTTAGTATATGAAAATAAAGCCAAACGTATAATTATTTTCTGTTTTGGTTTAATCATATGATAAAGATTGATTTATGAATGATTTGGTTTATTCATATGATGAACATTGATTTATGAATGTTTTGGTTTATTTATATGACGAATATCAATTTATAAATAAAATGAAATCTTTGAAAAACGTTTTAAGAGCTACAAAATGATCTCTAGGAAGTGGGATAATTAATACCAAAACTATTTCTTTGTCCTCGCTAATGGGATATAATAATTAGCATATGGTCTTACTAACAAGATATAATAGTTAGTAATGATTATGAAAATGATTTGCTAATATGGTCCTTGTCACAAGATATTTAGTGACCATAGCTAAAGATAATAAAACTTAATAAATTTGAAATATTGAATCTATGATTTGCTTGAATGATAATTTAAGAATGATATTTGATGATCAATGATTTATGAACTTATGAAATTCTTCATTTTGTAAATAATGATTCTTCAACTGATTGAAAGCATAATTTATTCCCGTGGATGATATATATGATATATTAAAAACGATGCTTGATCCTAATAAGGTTTGTATGGCTATACTTGGCTGAGGTATGGTGTGCTCATCCGTTATTTATATTTCTATAGATGACACGAGATGAGAACTTTAGAATTATGGAAGCTAAGATAACAATTTGAAAAGTCTACTTTAGTGTCAAGATCTTATTAATTATTTTGAAACTCATATTATGTATGTGTAATTTATACTTAAGTTTCTAGATGTTTACTTTAATATCTTGTAGACTGTAGTTGGATTGCAATAATTATTTATGTGAAAATGTTAAAATAGAATTATCAATATGACTTCAATTGTGGATTTTTATCAGTATGACTTCAATTTTGGTTTTTTATCAGTTTGATAGATAAAAAGGCTTCATTACCACTTTAAGGCTTAATCTCAAGGTAATATGGCTATATCATGTTTCGATTTTGAGACATGACATCACGTCATGTCTTGAGATTGGGACATAATACAATCAACTAAGCCTCAAAGTAATACAAAGCCTTTCAATCATTCCTTCATATATAAGCCTTTAATTGAAGTCATTCTGACAATTCCATTCTTACATTATCGCATATATAAGTATTATAATCTAACTAAAGTCTCCAATATGGTAGACTAAATTAACTAAACAATTGGATACTTAAATATCAATTACACATAATAGAATTTCAATATAGCTAATAATGTCTTGATACTAACTGTATGTTTCGTTCTTTATAAAATTTTCTCCCTTAATTTGGTTTGTTTTTGGAGGAAACTTGGCAAAAGCTTGGAACAGCTAATACCACCTTCTTCTATGGTATTAGCTATTTCACACCCATGAAAATAAAGTCCAAACATTTTGGATTAAAATGTCCTTATTTACTTTCAAAAATAACAAATTTAAACTTATAAAATTAATATTTTAAATTAAAAATTAAAAAAAATTATTAATATTTAAATTATGATATATTTAAATTATACATAAAATAGTAAAATTTTAAATTATTAAGTGAAAATATAAATTAAAAAATGAAAAATGCAAATAGAGAAAAAATAAATCTTATTATAATAAAAATTTTAAGTTTTTAATTATATATTATAAAATAGTTTGAATTTTAAAATTAATTACAAGTATTAATATTTTAATCATAATAATATTTAAATTAGAAATAAAATATTAATATTTTAAAATTTTAATGACAAAATTATAAATAAATATTAATATTTAAATTACCAATTATTAATATCTTAAATCAATTACAAATTATTAATACTTAAAAATAAAATCAAATAAAAATAAATAATCATAATAACATTTAAATTATAAATACGATATTTGCATTTTATAATATTAATGATTAAATTATAAATAAAATATTAATATTTTAATGATCGATTATTAATATTTTAAATAAAAATATAAATTATTTATATTTAAAAGATAAAATTAAATAAAAATGAATAATCATAATAATATTTAAATTATAAATAAAATATTAATATTTTCAAAAATTAATAATATAATATAAATAAAAATATTAATATTTAAATGTTAAATTATTAATATTATAAATAAAATATAAATTATTAATATTTAAAAAATAAAATAAAGCAAAATAAATAATCATAATAACAATTAAATTATAAATAAGATATTAATATTTAAAGTATCAAATTTTAATATTTTAAATAAATTATAAATTATTAATATTTAAAAATAAAATAATTTAAAAATAAATAATCATAATAACATTTAAAACAAGATATTAGTATTTTATAATGTTAATGATTAGATTATAAATAAAATATTAATATTTTTAAAAATAAAACAATAATTTATGTAATAAATGATATTTTTATCTTTTTATTCTCTATTCCTTTTTTATTCTAAAGTTATTTTTACCAACCAAATACTATAATAAATCATAATAACTATTTCTACTATATTCCATTCATCATACTAAATTGCATAATAACTATTCTATTTTATTATCACAAAATAGATATTCTATTCCATAAACCAAATGTAACTTAAAGCAAACTTTTCAAATTATTCTCTTAGTTCCCATAATTCTAAAGCTCTCATTTCTAGTCATTTGTAAAATTGTATATAAAAGTATGAGCAAATCACAGTTCAACAAGTATAGCTACATACATCTTACCCAATCAAGCATTGTTTTTAATATATCATATGTAGATCATTCAAGAGAATATATGAATAAATTATGCTTTCAAGCAGTTAAAAAATCATCATAATTCAAAATGAATAATTTCATAAATTCATAAATTATTGGTCATCAAATATCATTCTTCAAACATTGTTTGAGCAAAACATAAATTCAATTTTTAAAAATTGTAAAGTTTCATCATTTTTAGCTAAGGTGACTACAATAACCCGTAACAAGGATCATATAAACAAATTATTCTCATGATCATTACTAACAATTATAACTCATTAGTAAGGTCGTATGCTAGTTATTATAACCTATTAGTAGGGTTATGTACTAACTACGCTAACCCGTTATAACTTTTTAGCAAGATTGTATGCTAACTACTATAGCACATTAGTAAGGCCATAAAATTACTTCTGTTATCGACTATCCCACTTTCTAGGAATCATTTACTAGCTCTTAAAATATTTTTTAAAATCAAATATTTCATCTTATTTATAAATCAATATCCTTCATATAAATAAACTGCAACATTCATAAATCAATCTTCATCATATAAATAAATTAAAACATTTGTAAATCAATATTTATCATATGAATAAGTAAAAAAAAATTCATAAATCAACCTTCACCATATAAATAAATCAGAATAGAAAAAAATCATATGCTTGACCCTATTTTCATATATTGAAAATAAAGAAATAAAACATTTAATTATTTTCAGAAATATACATATACGATAGTTTGAAACAAGTAAGGTGTGTGAGAATATCATAAACATATCATTTAAACCTTCACTATAAGAACTCGCTTTCTCCCAAAAAATAAAAGTCTAATAACAATTATTTAAACATATCAGAAATAATAAAACTCTCTAAAATCTATTTATTTCTCAAAACTACACGAAATAATCCAAACTCTTTTAAATAAAAAAATTTAGATAGCTTGCACATCATTCACTAAAATGACAATATCTTAGACTACAAAACTAGAAATCGAGATTTGTTTAATGGGTTGAAAACTAGATTTAGTGTATATTTGGCTTAACTTTTTTTCAGCTTATCTATCTTTTAAAAGCAAAAGGTAGGTCAAACATGATTTTTTGAGAAGCTCTAAAAAAAAAAAACAGCTTTTTTTTAAGAACAAAATTTTTAAAAAAAGAGCTTCAAAAAAAGCTCCAAGTATGAGCTTCTCTTCTTTTAAAAATATAAGAGAATTTTTATTTTTATTCTAAAAATATCCTCATTTATTAAAAATAATTACAATATTATCCTTTTAAAAAAAAAACATTCTATGATAATTTTAACAAAAATTATAACTTATAAAAAGAAATTTACCAAACAATTTTAACTTAATTTTAAAAGTTATTATTTTTCATAAGAGCTTCATAATAGCGTTAGAAAAAAGTCAGGCCAAACAGGCTCTTAATAGACTTTCTATTCATATAAAGTTCGACACTTAATTCACTGTAGAAAAATATTAGAAAATTTCCCAAATTGCCCTTGATGTTGTTGCTAGGCAGTTTGCACTGTCTTTACAAAAAAGCTCATATCTTCACCTAAGAAACTCATAATCCACTTCAGTTTGATTCATTAGAAAATAGATTTATGTATCTTTCAAATCATATATAATTTAAATAGTGAAACTCCATAAATCAATACAGAATTAAAATTAAAAGTATGATATAGTATATAAAACTTGGTTTACAAGCAGATTTCCCTTTTCAATTCATGAAAATTCAATTCCTCCCCATCTGGCCTCTAACCAATTGTATTTAATCATATTTAACTCTTAAAATTTGAATAACAGCAAAATCAAAACGCTTAACTTATGCTAAATCATGAAGATAGTCAAAAGCACAACACTTCCAGGTATTTTTTCATAAACTTCAATCAAAATTCTTGTAACCCAATAAAATTTTTTTTTCAATTTGAAAGAGATTTTTACTCACCTTGTAATGATAAATCTATAACAGCCTTTGATTTTTGTTCTCCAAACTTAATCTTAAAAATCCCCAAATGTTACACAAAGAGATTCTTGTGAAATTCATTTCATAGCTTTTGTTTGCTAAAATGAAAAGTGACTGCTAAGTTTAAGTGGGCTATTTATATTAATCCGAGTATATATTTTGATAAACCCTAATAGAAGAAAATGGCTTACATCCAAATATTTATAAATAACTTGATAAAAGCTTATTTATTTCACTTTTAAGATATGTCAATACCTTAACCCAAATAAAGGTATATTTGTCACACTGTAAAATATATCAATATCTTGACCCAAATCTATTATTTGGTCTGGAATATTACAATTTGAGATTGAAGAATCCATTGGTACATATGGAAGTAACCCAAACCCAGAAGTCCACTATTTTTTTTTCTTCTTTGCTTTTGGCATGTTCAAAGATCTTAAAAAAAGAAAGATGAGAGAGGCCATTTTGGTAACGGATGGCGCTTGATTCAAGAAGCAAAAGTGTCCATCCAATATACTACAGTAGAGTCATTATCCTACCTATCCCAACACTTATAATCCAATATCTTATCTCGTCGTCTGATGTGCTACAAGTTTGCAGCTTAGACAATATTTATTTGACTAATTAAGTACATTACCAGAATTCATTATCTATTTATGAATTTTCATATGCCTATGCCTATAGGGCAAGACTTGCATAGCAAATATGAATAACGATTTTTCACACCATCAAGTATTACAATCAAGATATAACAGTTTTTTTTTTTTATTAAACACTCAATTCCTCGTCTTAATGAACCTTTTTATATTTATAAAAGGATAAAAAGATTTTATAGCATGCATGAATAATGCTTTTTTGTCCAAGAAATAGTCCGACTACTTACAGATAGCATAAACATAGTAATAAGTTTATATATAAGAAATTAATTTTTATGATGAGTAGTCAAATGATTAGACCTTGGAATGTTTTGCTAGTTCTTACATAACATTACACCTGAATTAAATAAGAAATGATAAATTAAGTCAGTTGAACTTAATTAGTCTGAGGGCTAGGAGGTAAACTTAGGCAAAAAATTTACCCAAAATTAACATTATATATACTTATTGTTGAGTAAACCTGAAGTTGAGTAGCTAAGGCGTCTCAAGACATCTAGAAGTCCCAACAACTCCCATGAAACCTTAACCCTTTTTTATATTTCCTATCTTCTTCTTACTTAACTTGTAATCATTGTTTTAAAGAAATGATCAACATTACATTTGCTTACTTAATCCATTACTTGTTTTAATGAATTAATTCTAATAATCAATGCTCAAAGGCAAGTAGTTAGGCATATTCTTTTGGTAAACATCCATATTAAGTCATCTCCCAATACAACAAGAATCTTGTCACAAACATTGGGGAGCCTCAGGTGGGGAACCTGTTCTCCACGTGGCATGGGAGTCGTTGCGCATGTCTTTGAGTGGCGACCCTACTCTTGCCTCGTGCACCTCCTTCCCTTATTTTCTATTCTTTCTGTCCGTTTCTCTTTCTTGCATTGTCACTTGTTTAACAACAAGTAGAAGGAAATCTGAACTACAAATCCAGCGAGTGAATCTTTCTAATATTCTAAGTGAAAAAATCAAATTGGCTTCTAAACTAGCATCTTCTGGATGTCTTTCATGTGCTCCACCATTTTAAATATACTCAATTTGTAAAAAATTTATAAAATGTATTCTTTCGAGTCTTACATCTCTAAGAATTGATTAATTACAAAAATTTAAACACGCAAATACATATCTCAAACATGTGCAAACTCGTGTACGTATACATAAATTAAAACGAAACTAATGTCATTTTTATTTTCTTATTATAATGAGTACTCTTAAAAGATCAATTTTGTTTAAATCCCTGAAATATTAAACAAATTAGTAAGTCTCGAGGTAGTTTGTATATATACATATGTCATGGTCATTTTCACTTTCCTAACAAAGTTCCATTGAGTTACACCAATCCAATATGTGCGCATTAACTCCTTTTCCATTCCCAAAGTGGCCTTTAATCAATCCCATAGGCTATGAACAGGACTATATCTACGGCGGCAGTCAATGTGTAGAGTCATTTCTTCATTTTCCTCCACCACAAGAAGAAATTCTACTTGATCATCAATCTCCGTCTTTCACTGCTCAGAACAGTCCTGACCCTAGCACGGTTAAGAAGCTTAACCACAATGCTAGCGAACGCGACCGGCGTAAGAAGGTTAACAATTTGTATTCATCCCTCCGTTCGTTGCTTCCAGTAGCAGATCAAATGGTACTGATAATATATTTCTCCATCACACTTCCCTTTTTTTTACACATATATACTATTCCGAAAACTCTGTTTTTTTTTTATTTTATAATTAGGAGAGGAGGGATTCGAACCTTGCTTTTTAAATAGAGGGATTCTGCACCAACCAATGAGATAAATGCTCGGATGCAAAATGAAAACCCTGTTTGGTTATATGCAACTCATTCATTTGTTTTCCTTTACCGCAGAAGAAGTTAAGCTTTCCAGCCACGGTTTCACATGCACTCAAATATATACCAGAGTTGCAAGAGCAAGTTGAGAGATTGGTTCAGAAGAAAGAAAAGCTCTTGTTAAGGATTTCTGAGCGCAGTGGTCTTAAACGTGAAGAACAGCAAAGAAAAAGCAGACTTGAAAGATCTTTAAGTAGTGCTATATCCATTAACAGGCTAACAGATAGTGAAATTGCAATTCAGATATCCATGCGTAAAGTTGATCAGAAGAATCAATTATCTAAAATCTTGCAATACTTGGAGCAAGATGGTCTATTCCACCTACTAAGTGCTACTTCTTTTGAGTCATTTGGAGGAATGGACGTCTTCTATAATATTCATCTTCAGGTATGTGTAGCTTTCTTCATTATTTTGCTTATTTAATTTTGGTTACCTATTGCATTTGTTTCTTACATCCTTCTGTCTTGGATTCATCAGGCGGAGACAACTTACAAACTGGAATCAGAGGCCTTGAGTGAGAAGCTTTTGTCAATATTGTTTGATAATAGGGAAGACCTGCTACCCTAATATCTTGGTTAGAGGATCAATCCCTCTAACTGCGAAGTTCTACATATAATTAAAGGGCATGTTGATGCCTCTTCTCTTTGTTAAAGGATCAATTGCTTCTGTTATTTCAAGGGCATCCTTTTCAATGTTCATTGAAACCAAAAAGAAAATGGAAATCCAAGTACTAATTATATATGTGGGAAATGATATATCTTCATCTTCCCCCTCTCATCTGCACATGGAAGATTCAGTAATTAAGATGTCAGTAATGGAATGAAACAGGATACATGCAACTCTTTGACAATTCATATCTTTATTCACTACCTTAACTATAATCAAAGTGGACATACGGTACTCCTATAAACCTATATATTGTGGGGTTTAAATTTCCCATTTAATGGAGATTTAAATTTAATACTTCTCTACAAATGCAAATATTATGGTGACTGACCAGTAATTATATATGTTAGACATCTTGACTAGTACTTTCTTGTAATTAAAGTTGTAGCAACATGTAGTTCGATAATCCAACCGTCCGATGATTAAAGGAATGTTCACCAATTTTTTTTTTTAAAGTGTGATTGGCCACCTAATTAACCTTTATTATTACTAATGAAATCTTAAACATGACTTAAGTTCATTAAAAATAATAAATTAAAATTTATGAAACAAAATTAGCGTTTGGAAGTACGGTTATGCACCCTTCGATATTTGTTCAGAGAACAACATCAAGTAATTATGTGTTATTCTATTTTAGTCTTGAATAATCCTTATTAATTAATTTTTTCCCTTGATTTTTTTCTTATCTTATTTTCTAAATATTGAAAACTTTTCTAAATCTTCCAAACACTTTTGGTTAAAATTAAGGAAAATCTCCTCACTTCAAGAATATTGGAAAAAATTACTTCTTTCCTTAAAAGGGCATTGTCATCAAATTAATTTAGTATTTTTTGAAAAAGGTTTTGGTTTAATATTTTACCTTCTTGCTTCCTTTTGCTTCTTTCCTTTTCTTCTATTTTTTTTATGATTTTTTATGCCTTTGATTTGTTTTTTCTTTTTCTTTTTATTATTTTCTGAATTCTTCTTTTTATTCCTATTTTGCATGATTTTATTTTTATTTTTATTATCCTAAATATTTTTACATTATTTTATTCCATTTTCTAAAAATTATCTCTTAGATTAGTCATTTACTACTTTTATTTAAAAAGTTAATGAAAATCATTTGTATAAAAAAATTTTTCTAAATTCTTCAACACTTTTAGTTGAATTTTAAAATTTTTCTCACTTAAAAATTTTCAAGATTCCTTAAAATCCCATAGTTGGTTGATTTGCATTTACTTGAAAACTTAAATGCATAGGGTGCAAGTAAATAAAAAAAAAAAAAACACATTTCTTCTTTACAAACTCACAATCCCAAAAATTAAACCCTAAAAAGACTTAAAATCCAAAATCCTAACCCATTTTTTCTTCTTCTTTTTGTTTTTTTTTTTTTGGTCCCCTTCAATAGAAGAATCCAAGGACGAGAAAAAATGGGATGTCCCTTTCACAAATGCAATTCATGTTTCCTTTTTATTTATTATATATTTTTATTATGACTATTTTATATTTTATTTAGATATTCGATTTTTTTTCTTTTTTCTTTTTTGTATATGTATTTTTTTAGGAAAAAAAATTTGCAATTTGATGATCTAGCCCAATGTCCAAATAGCCGAACAAGACGCTAAGCCCAACGTTTTGAAATGGGCTTTGAAGAACTTCGCCATGGATAAGGTCCTAATATGGGCCCAACGGCCGGGGCTTAACTGAAAAACAAATTTTAACGGTCACCATTTCTTCTCATTATGCATCTTTTTCCCGCCAAATGAAATGCTGATACCTTTCTCCTTAGGCCTCCATTTTGCTCCCAAGAATACCCATATCAAGGATGACCCACAAAAGGATTGGAATTCATTAATCAAAAACCAAACCAACTTAAAAAATGACCATGCAATTCTCTCTACATATTCCCGCATGGAATCTCTGGGTTTAACACCCAATAGAGCCGCTTTGCCTTTGGTTTTAAAGGCATGTGTGAAGCTAAACGCCGTTGAAACTGGCAAGAGAATACACTTGAGTATTCGAAATACCAACCTGATTGAAGATGTTCGAGTTGGGACTGCCATTATTGATTTTTACTGTAAGTGTGGATTTATTGAAGAGGCGCGTAAGGTGTTTGATGAAATGGTTGAGAGGGATTTGGTTTCGTGGAATGCGATGATATCAGGGTATGCCGGGTGTGGGGAATTTGAGGAAGTGGTTTTTTTGGTGATGAGGATGCAAAGAGAGGGTTTTAGGCCGAATTCGCGGACTTTGGTAGCCATGCTTTTAGCATGTCAGGAGGTTGCAGAAGTGAGGTTAGGAAAGGAGATCCATGGTTATTGTTTGAGGAATGGATTGTTTGATTTGGATCCTCATGTTGGTACTGCTTTGATTGGGTTTTATTTGAGTTTTAATGTCAGGGCTTCGCATACTGTGTTTGATTTGATGGCTGTAAGGAATACTGTTTGCTGGAATGCTATGATTAAGGGGTATTTTGATATTGGAGAATCCTTGAAAGCTTTGAAACTTTTTGAGAAAATGCTCATGGATGGAGTTGAATTTGATTCTGTTACAATGTTGGCTCTTATTCAGGCCTGTGCAGAAGTTGGATCTCTTGAATTAGGTAGTCAAATTCACCAAATGGCCATTAAGTGTAGTTATAGCAATGACTTGTTCATAGTTAATGCATTACTTAATATGTATGCAGATATTGGAAGTTTGAAATCAGCTTGTAAATTATTTGATGTCACCCCCAGACGTGATGTTGCGCTTTGGAATTCTATGATATCTGCATATTTTGAATACAGCTGTAATGAGGAAGCCACTAGTTTGTTTGTTCACATGCGAACTGAAGGCAACAAAGAAGATGACAGAACTATTGTTATTATGTTTTCTTTATGTGCTGAATCAGCTGATGGTTTGAGAAAGGGTAAAAGTTTACATGCTTATGCAAGCAAGAGTGGTATGAGGATGGATGTTAATCTAGGGAATGCGATGTTAAATATGTATGCTCAACAGAATTGTATAGATTCTGTCCAAAAGGTTTTTAGTGAGATGAGTAATGTAGATGTAATCTCATTTAACACAGTGATTTTAGCTCTGGCCCGTAACAAATTGGGAAGTGAGGCATGGGAAGTCTTTGGTTTAATGTGGGAATTGGACGTTGAACCTAACTCTTACACAATAATTTCAATCCTTGCTGCTTGCAAAGATGAAACTTGCCTTAATATTGGGAGATCACTTCATGGTTTTGTGATAAAGCAGGGGATAGAAGTAAACGTATCCTTGAACACTGCGCTTACTGATATGTATATTAACTGCGGTGATGAAGCAACAGCTAGGAATCTTTTTGAGAGCTGTCCGGGAAGAGATTTGATCTCATGGAATGCTTTGATTGCCACCTATGTTAAAAACAACCTCGCTCATGAAGCTTTTCTAGTTTTTAGCCGCATGATTTCAGAAGTGGAGCCCAACTCAGTTACAATAATAAATATTCTCTCATCATGCACCCATCTTGCTCATCTGCCTCAAGGTCAATGTTTCCATGCTTATATGTTACGGCAGGAATCGTCTTTAGGTTACAATTTGTCTCTTGGAAATGCTTTTATAACAATGTATGCAAGATGTGGTAGCATGCAAAGTGCTGAAAGAATCTTCAAAACCTTACCAAGGAGAAATATTATCTCATGGAATGCCATCATAACTGGTTATGGAATGCATGGTCGTGGTTCTGATGCTATTCTTGCCTTCTCACAAATGCTAGAGGATGGTTACTATCCAAATGAAGTAACTTTCATATCTGTTCTATCAGCTTGCAGCCATTCTGGTATGATAGAGGAAGGACTGCGGCTCTTTGATTCCATGGTTCATGATTTTCACATCACCCCGCAGCTTGCTCACTATGGATGTGTAGTTGATTTGCTTGGTCGTGCAGGCTGCTTAGATGAAGCTAGAGGGTTCATTGAATCGATGCCCATCAAACCAGATGCTTCGGTCTGGAGAGCTCTGCTTAGTGCTTATAGGGATCATTGTTACACTAAAGAAGCTAAGGCCATTTTTGAAAAAATTGTTGAATTGGACCCAATGAACCCAGGGAATTATGTCTTGGTTTGTAATGCATATGCTGCAGCAGGTCTCTGGTCAGACGTCAGACAAATACGAACATGTCTCAAAGCGAAGGGCCTGAGAAAGCCTCCTGGAATGAGTTGGATTGTTGTTAGAAGCCAGATTCACTATTTTGCTGCTGGAGATAGATCACACCCAATGGCTGACAAAATCTATGCAAATTTGAATTCCTTGTTGCACTCAATGAAAGAAATTGGATATGTTCCTGATCCTCATTGGATATTGCACGTTGATGAAGAGTACATTTAAAGAGAAGCGAATTGTGGCCTTTAAAGTGACTTTCTGATGGGTGCATGCAATCATCTGATGGATGAAGCATGGTGTTGAATCATGAACTAAATCCTTTTGGTTGCAGACAGTTTTGGAGGATGATGACCTGATTCCCTGCCTAGGTGTGGATATTGTTGAAGCTTGACTAACACTGAGATAAAAAGTTTTGACCTGGTAACTTTTATTCTTCCATCAAATGAAAGAAATTCTTGCAAGATTATGAAGTCTGAATTCTTGGGAAGATCATTTCACATTTAACCATAGACACTGGCAGAAAGGGGTCATATATACGGCAGCTCAGCGTAGTATTTCTAATGTCATACATGCTTCTATCAAAAGAAGGAAAAATTATGAGATTATGGAGCCTAAAATTTTGGGAAGATTGTTACACAGTAACCATGGACATTTGCAGATAGAGGTCATACAAAATGCAGGAGGTAACAACGATTTGGCAATGCTAAGCACGTCAAACTTCCTTTATTATAAGATTATGTTCACCTTCTGGAAGTAACCACTCACCAATGCAAGACCTTAAGCCTTGTGTTAGTCTTATGTTCTGTATATTCTTCATTACTTCACTAGTTAACTAGGAACATCATAAATAAATCCTGGGTGAACTTGCTTATTCATTATACACATTAATGGAAGCATATGTTTTATTCAAATGTCTTGAATTGTTCCTTTTTCTATCCAGCTGCACTTTCTTTATCCAGATTATTGCTCTGCAGGTTCCTTTAAAATGGAAATATTTCTTGATGCTGACCAATTTTCAGAATCCATTCTGCTTTTCTGTAGCTTTGTGTACTTCTCTGGAATGCCCTTGCATCCAAATCAAAGCCAAGAGGATTAGATTGTGAATATAATCAGCATCAGAGTCAGAAAGTTCACTAATCCAAATAGTTTGATCAGGAACCATCAAGTTTAAAGGGCTTGTTTCTAGGCCAAAATTTAGTCTTTATTTTTTGTCTTAAGTATTTAATTAGAATCATAAAAGTTATGACTATGGTCCTGCCACGCCGCCCTATCCCCACCGGCCAGCCCTCAAAATTGATATAATTGGGAAAAGATCTGCCTATGGGAAGCACTTCACTGCTTCCTCAACTAAACTTCAAAACAATCTTTCAACATGTAATAATGGAAGAGGGAATGCTTTCAACATTCACATTAAGCAATGCTGCTAGATCCAAAAATTAGTTCAGAACAATCAAGAGCCAAAGAATAGCAGGTGTAACAGTATTGTCCTAAAATTCATTGAGATATGTATGGTGTGTATCGAAATTTTAGTGTATTGTACGATATTAATAACTATGATTGTAAGTTGAAATGTCAACTAAAATTGATCATGTCACTAAAAAAGAATATATTCAACAATTAAAATTTCAAATTCTAACATGAACCCAACTTAATGAAATTTAAAAAATTGAAAAAAATCTTTTTTTTTCTGTAATTAAAAAAAAAACTAGAAAAGACAGTAATGAAAATTCAGTTATCAAAAAGAAAGGTCCCAATAGAATATTGTGATTCACTTCTAGGCCCCAGCATCACCTTTATCTAGCAGAAAGGTCCCAATTGAATATTATGATTCACTTCCAAGCCCCAGCCTCATCCTTTTATTGCAGTTCTTGTTAAAACCTGATCCTTTCGCTCAATCAAGGACAAAGCCTAAAACATGAACAATGTTAGGCAAACCATTAAGATCAATCCTTTCATAATTGAGCAAGTTGGCCTAGAATGGTGTGAGTGGGTAGACACTAGACATCTTATCTGAACTCTACATGGTACCTTAAAGCCCCATTGTCTGAAAAGTAGGGTCCCTATCTCATATCTCTTTTCTTTAATGAATATTTTACATCACATCTTTCTGCCTAAGAATACTAAATTCCTCATCCCCACAAACAATCTCTCATTAAAGATTGAAGATATTCTAAACAAATTTACTTTCCACCTTCCCATCAATGATCCCCAGCCTAAAGATTAAGATACAACTCATCATCCATTCCCCAAGCTTTTAACAGAAATGGAGAATGAAACAAGCCAAAGCAAAGCGAAAAAGAGGGAAAGATGGGAAAAGGACCCAACAAATTGACAACATACTATTGAAAAAGAAATCTTCAACCTGTTGAATTCCATTGCAAATTCATATGCAGAAACAATAGATTCAAATAATAATAAAACAATAGGATGGCAACATGTCAATGGAACATGTAACTTATTCTACAAACAAAGAATTTGAAGGAAAATTGCAGTGAGAAAATTTCCTGACCCAGGGCTGGTATTCTCATCCCTTCTTGACTTGTTCTGTGATGGCAATAAATAAATGGGGATAATACCTATTCCTTTCTCTGTACATTGTCTTCCTCTATCTTGTTAATTCCCATATCACCAACCAACCAAATAATAAACAATTCAGTTTTAATAAACCAGCTTGGCAAAAACAATAATGTTTTCACTAAGCCATAATCTTATCAAGCTTCAAGAGCTCATGCCATGCTCCAAAAGTTGCGTGATCACCGAAATCACTATGGGAGTTAGAGCCCTCAACAGAAAGCGTCTGGCTTGAGGCTGCAGCTGTGGCCAAAGCAGATGGAGATTCCTTCACCAGTGATTGAACCCACGAAACTGCAGGTTCCATATCATGATGTCCAAGAGAACATGATTTACAAAACTGACCTAATTCATCTTCTTGAACTGACCAATCTACTTTATCATTGGGGGTCTCCCGTTTTGACCAAGAATTTACAGGGGAACCAACAGTACCTTTTGATTCTAAATCATCTGAGAGCTTATATTCAAGTTCCTGTGAGCTTAGGCCGCGAAACTGCTTCTCAAGATTAGTATGAGCAGAAAACCGAGAGTTCAATGGGGATAAAGGCTCCACGTGCCAAGGTGAAAATCTTTCTGACAAGGAAGCATCAAATGCAGACTGCGAAAGAGGGTGATCATTCTTTGGAGAGAAGATGTTTGTTTTGATTGGAGATAACACCCTTTGCTGTTGGTGTAGCTGATTCAGAAGCACAGATTTATGCGCAGAAGATAACATAGGCATAGCAGTCACTTGATCAGGATATTGAGGAGAAGAGAACTCAGTCAAAAAAAACCCATCTAAATTTGCAGACTTAGTAACCAAGTGTGGTTGTGAAAGACAGGACAAACTATTAAGATGCTGTTGCTGATGCAAATCAAAATTCGGTGACATATTAAGCTCCATTGCAGGCATGTCTCTTGCATTGAAAGAAGACTTCAAACGGCTTGCTTGAATATTGCTGCCAGGCAGATGCAAAGTTGGCACATGTTGTTGAGGCCAACCTACGGGTGACTGACAAATACCATTTGCAGAAGGTGACATGGCTGGAGAAAATGGAGACATTGACATTGCACACAACGCTGAGGGAGAACCAGGCAAAAGGTTCATGGCTGCAGCCCTATCCATTGCAGTCACAGCAGAGGCAGCGGATTGAGGAGACTGAATACACATTCCAGAGGACACATAAAGTGGTCGCAGTTCCTCAGGTCTATGGGCAAAGAAGCAGACACGACGATTGCAAGTTGTCCCATCTTTGCAGAGCCGAGTTCTGTACTGGGCAGGGTGCAGCCAGGATTCGAAAACACCATGAGCATATTCACATAAATCTCCACGCTTACAGGTCCCTTTACGAAAATCAGGACATGGCACGCCACTATAATGAAACTTTCTTGGGTCTCTTCTTCGAGCATTTTCACCTGGATGAACAAAAGGACACTCTGTCCAATCATGGGAATAAGCTCGGGAACAAGGTCGGATCTTAAATGAGAACATACGAAACTCATCAGTGCCGTAAATGCTGCTCTTAATATCAGGAATAGATGGATCAACAGGATACTCCTTCCTGTCTGGAGCAGAAGAAATATTGTTATCAGCAGGCTTACATGTAACTAAAGATATCTTTGCATCTGATACAAGGGATGAGGAACCACTACCCAGAGAAGTTGAGAGGGACGATGAACTAGATCTCAAACTGACAGTCAACTCATGCAAATTCTCAAGACAAACAGAAGCGGCATTATTTAAGAGCTCTTCAAGGGCTACTTTCATCTGGGGCATATTCCAAGGAGAAACAATAACATCGAAGGGGCGATGTCCATTGGCATCAGTAAGACAAGGATCAGCACCAGCAAGTAAAAGCAACTTGACCACCTCAACAGCTCTAATAGATCCACCAGAAGCAGCACAGTGAAGAGCAGTGCTCTTATCTGGGCCACACGAGAGATTCACTTCTACCTCTGGTAAAGAAAGAATTAAGTTCACAACATCAACACTACCATATTTAGCAGCAATCATTAACGGAGTTCTACGCTCCACCACTATTTGTTTCGTACACTTACGTCGACCATACCAAAGTCCAACCTCACCAACCAAAGAAACATCCCTTATAGATCTCTGAAATCCCTCAACATCATTATCAGCAGCAAACTCAAGCAAGACAGAGAACGAACATTCACTACCTACCGCTCCAGTTAGACAATCCATTGTTTTGGTTTCCAGAGAGGAGGATGGAGCAGTAGTCTTCATATTTAACTGCTCTAGACCGCCACACATGCTTCAATCCAATCCATCAGAAACTGAGAATAACAAAATCCATCAAAAAATCAAAACACCAACCAACAAGAACAAGCAAATAGCAGTGAAAACTATTTCAAATCATATACAATTCCCAAATAACAGTTCTCTGGCATCAATGCAACTGCAAAGGGAACAAATTAAGATAAAACAAAGCATAAAAGAGCGATCCGCCCCCCCCCCCCCCCCCCCCACCCCCCCCCAAAAAAAAAGCAACTTCAAGTTATTGTGAAACAGAAAAAACGAAAAGAAAATATCATTCACTAACCTGGATTTCGAAGAGAATTATCAGAAAAATTATCAATGGAGATTAGGAACTGGGGTATATATAGGAAAAGAAGGACTAAATTAGAAAAAGGGGACAAATCAATTTTTCCGGAAATCTTGATTTGCTAATAAGTAAAGCTTTGGAGTAACCTAAAAACAAGCTCATTTTGAAAATACTTTATAATTCCAAATTTTTAACAATAAATCAAGACTCGAATTTACAGGGCTTAACTCAAAAGAAAGAAAAAATTTAAATTTATATTCTAGAAAGTGGTAATTGTTGAAAATATAACTTCTAGAAATTGAGGGTGTAATTACGAAAATTCAATGAACAAGAAAATCAATGTGATTAGTAAGAAAAAGAAATAATGAAATTTTCAAACGAGAACCTCAATGGTTATTAAAATTAATAAATGAATTCCATATCAGGCTGAGTCATACTAACATTGCATTGCATAGCTGCTCAAGAAAAAAGCTATTTGACATTCAAATATCTTTGACTTTTCCATATTTTCTCGCCAACCAAACATATTTAAAACCAAAAAAAAAAGGAAAGAACTGGTCAAGCAATCGTTCAACTTTGCAAGAATCATATAAGAATTCAATTAAACAAATCTTAAACTAAATTCAAAACCAAAAAAAAATTTAAAAATTGGGGGAAAAAAAAGAAATAAGAAAAGCACAGCTTGCTTGTTCTGAGATTTTGAGATGGTAACTGCACCAAACTGTACGGAGATAACAGGAGAGAATGCAAGAAGAAGAAGAAAGGGAGCGAAAGTTTATTTCCATTGAAGGAAGTCTAGAAAGATAAAGGTCAAAATGCAAAATTTTGCCAAGAAATTAAATGGAGGGTTAGGAGGGAGGGTGAGTTCAATTTAAATTTAAATTTTTTCCAAGGTAGGGAGGGTGACCGGGTGAGAGTGGGGTAGGTGACTGAGAATTGTAGGGATTGGTGACCGGGTAAAGCGGTGGACAGTGACCCACTGACGGGGTGCCCTTTTTATATCCTTTTAAAAATTGGGGCCCGGTGAATCGGAGCCTTCGGTGGAGCGGATGTCGGGTGAGCCTGATTCTTCCAACGGCGTTAAATAAGTCAATTTAGTCAAAAGGAAAACTCTCTCTCCCCATCCGTCACAACGGGACGGTTTCTTTTTCTTTTCTTTTCTTTTTTATTTATTTGAAAATTGGGAGTAGGGTGATTTTTTTTTTCTTTTGGTTTAATAAGCGGGCAGAACAATTATAGGTATATATTTAGATTTTTTAATTAATTAAATTTAAATATTTTATGTCAAATTTGAAAATTGAAACTTTTTATGGTTAAGATTACTATTTTATTTTATAAATTCTTTGAAACTTATATCAAGCTTGTACATCAAGATTTATATTAAATACTTTTATTTTATTTAAAATTATTATGATTATCTATTATAATGTAAATTGACATGTCGGATTTATAAAAATATATAATTACTAATAATATATGAAAGTACATTAAGTACATGATTTCTTTCGTTAGTAATTTAATTAAAATGATTTTTACAAAAATATATATTATTGATGGGGCGAGGCAACTAGATATAAATAGGAGGAAAATTCATGGAGGTAGAACAGGGGCAAAAATTTAACATCAATCTCGTCTGGTTGCATTGTCATACCTAAACACATATATGCCAACAAAATCCACTAAATTTTGCATTTAATTCAATGATACATATGTGTATTTCTTATTTAAAGAGAGTTGAGTTTAAATTTTCACTCTTTTCAAAAATTGTATTTGATCAAAAACATTAATTTTTTAATAAACCAAATTTTGAAGTAATTTTTTTTACCAATTATATTATTTTATAATACACATTTAATCACAAGAAAAAAATAACGGAAGAAAATCAAACCCAATCAGAGAATATTTTACTTAAAATCTTGCTTAAAAAAAATTCAAAATCCAACTTATTTAGAAATAATTAAAACCTAAAACGTGATTTATTTGAGTAAGCCTAAAAGTATTACAAGGTAATGCATTAGAGATTAGTTTCAGTAAAATGTCATAATAGAATAGTTCAAACCAAGACTACTTAAACTCTTTCTTGTTGAAAATGATGTTATTACAGTCTTCATTGTTCAATTATAACTTTGGAAACAAGGCAGCCTAGGGATGATGCTTGATATTAGGCTAGATTAGATTAGATTTAAAATCACCAATTTCATTACCCATTTTAATTTCCAAGACTATCACAATATATATGGCTGCACTTAAACAAATTTATTATCCTTTTGCTTTTTTTATTTTTTTAAAAGTTAAGATTGATTCATTTCATCATAGAATGAATCTCACATACAAAAGCAGGGAAGTGTTCTAACTAGATGATGTTAGTTGAGTCACTAACCCTGAAATGGCTAACAAAAAAACAACCATCAGTAAACATGTGCAGCTATACAGAATTCACAGAACCTAAACCATAGTAGAAATCTATACACTTTGAAAGTCCTCAGCAGGTTAACATTACAAACAGATCTTGGAACAATTCTCAAAATATCTATCAACAATAGAAAGGTAAGATTGGCAAACATAATCTGCAGGCTTGTTTTTCTTCTTACTTCTCCATTTGCTCAAAGGGTCAAAATCAAGGTCGATAACTACCATAATACTCTGAATCTCAAGAATCTCACGGATCTCACGGATAAATGCAAAGCAGTTCAATCGGTCTCTCAACACCCAGTTTTACCAAATTATTTGCCCTATCATTTCCAAATCTTGGAATATGTCTTATCTGCCAACCAATGACATTCACTTTAAGTGTTTTAATCTACAAAATAAGTTGCTTCAATTTCCAAGGGGATGAATCTGGATTATCCACCCATGTCATTGCATTTTTAGAGTCACTTTCAATAGTGACCCCACCTAATGACACCTAAGGAAAAGCCAAAAAAATCACCATGGCCTCACGTATTGCCAGCACTTTAGCTATACTCACATCCCCCCACCCTGCCTTTTTTTCGAAAACCACTTTAACCATCCCTTTATCATCTCACATAATCCCCTCAATACCTAAATGCCTTAAGCATCTTCTAGCAACCCCATTTGTGTTAAATTTAAACCACCTTATAGGCGGACACTCCCATAAACCATCATATTCATATGGCGACCCTTAGCTGCTGCCTTCAACATAACAGGTGATCTAAAATTGTCTAGAATAGAAGGGTTCTCATTATGCCACTTGGATTTAGCCTACCATGCCACCTTAATTTTAGTGGTATCCAACACTTTTATTAAATCCCACACATTCCCTTCAAAACACCATTTCATTCCTAAAGAGCCAAATAAACCAAACAATGATAAAGAAAGACATTCTCCAAATTTTCTTCTTAAGCACCTCAACAAAGCAAGAGTTCCAAGCCACAAAGAAAGCTTTAGATCCCTTAGCATACACCCAAAACCCCCCCATTCCTTAAACCAAGAACACCATACTTTCCACGATTCAACATAAGTAAAGAAGAGATGGCTTACTGATTCCACTTCCATATTGCACAACACACAGCAAGTCGAATCCCTTTGCAACAAGTTTCTTTTAGCAAGTTCTTCTTTAATTGCCACTCTTCCTTAATCATTTGCCACACAAACAGCTCCACCTTTAGAGGTCAAGGCCAACCCATACACTGCTCCATAAGTCCACATTTGACTCGTTGTTGTGCAACGCCACTCTGCAAAAGGAATTAGGAGAATAACATCCGCTTGAGGTAAACTTCCATATCAATTTATCCTTACTCTCATAGTCAAGGTGGATATGTTTTGATACATTCATTAAACTGGCCCCAAGCGTCTGTCTCCCAACCAAGAACTCTTCTCCTAAGATCTACATGCCATTACCATTGTCTATTCTCCCACGACCCCATTGCCACAGACTTTACTAGATTTATTAATGGCAAGAGCAAAATTTCGTGGAAAAGCAATACGTAGGATAATGCCATCCATCCACTCATCATCCCGAAAGTTAATGTTGGCACCATTCCCAATCAAGTATCTCATACCTGCACACAAAAAGGAAGACAAATTCCCAAAAGGGGTTACTGAGCAAATAATGTTCCTCAAAATAGAGAAGACCGACTCCCTCTCGAGATGAATGGAATGAGACTTATACTATCCCCTCCCTTAATTTTTGGCAATAATCACATCTCTCCATAAGCTCTCTCTCTCCTTATTATATCTTCAAATCCATTTATTCAACAACAATATATTCTTTAATCGAAAATCGATAAAACAAAGTCTTCTACCTTGTTTGAAGTTACAAATTGTGTCCTAGTCCACCCAATGCTAGTACCGCCTCTCCTTAGAGCCATTCCATAAAAACCTTCAAAAGATCTTATTCAATTCCTACTTAATCCCCTTTGGCATCTTAAATAAGGACATAAAGTAAAATGGAAAGCTCTCAAGCACCGACTTAATCAAGGTGACTCTCCCACCTATTGATAAAAAATTCGATTTCCACCCTGCAAGCCTAGTTTCGAACTTTTCAATAATTGGGCTCCAAATGTTTTTAGAGAATGCTTTTAGAGGTATACTTTGCACCGAGTGGAAGACCCAAATAAGTCATAAGTAGGGACCTAACCAAGCAAGGGATTCTACTAGCCCATGATTCCACAGCATCGCCATCTTTAATACCATACAAACTACTCTTGTGAAAGTTAATCCTCAGTTAGGATATCACTTGAAAACACCTCAACACCCTTTTAATATTAAGAACACTATCAAGGACCGGTTTGCTAAAGATCATAGTGTCATCAGCATATTAGAAATGTGAGATTACCATTCCTCTATTCCCAATCTCAACACCTTGACACATACCATTGAGCACAACCTTATTCATGAGAGCACTAAACATTTCTGTAACTATGTTGAACAAAAATGGCCATAGCTGACACCCCTATCTTAGTCCTCTCCTCATTTTGACTAGTTTAGATGGAGATTCGTTGATAAGCATTGGACTGCTGCAGATGAGATACAGTTAGTAATCCATTATCTCCATAATCTCTGAACCCCTTCCTCATCATAACATCAGGAAAACACCAATTCACGTTGTCATAAGCTTTCTCAAAATCCACTTTGAAGAAAACTCCCCCTTGCCTGCTCTTTTTAAGAAAGTCAACAATTTTGTTTGCAATCAATGCGCAGTCTGTAATTTATCTTCCCTTGATGAATGCAAATTGATTCGGCCCCATTACATCTCCAATAACCATTTGTAGCCTATTCGTAAGGACTTTTGCAACCATTTTGTCGACACTCGTTACCAAACTGATAAGCCTAAACTCATTCAACGTTGTAGGATTATTGCATTTAGGAATCAACGTAATAAAAAAGGAATTAATCCTTTCATCAAAGTTGCCCATATCGTGAAACTTCTTCATAAACACCATAACATCATTCTTGATCATAAGCCTTTGAGCCTTAAAAAAGTTTAAATTGAAGCCGTTAAGCCCTTGAGCCTTATTTCCATCATAACTAAAGATGGCATCTTTGACCTCCTCTTTAGAGAACTGATTCTCAAGCTCACCAACAGCTTGCTTTGTTAACCTCCTAAGGTCCATCTTCCAATCTTTAATAGCAACCACCGGTCTATGCCCATAAAGCTTCTCGAAATGTCTAGCCACATCTTTTTTGATTAAAGAGGGATCAACCATAATAGTGTTATTAACTCTTATCCTGTCAATAAAGTTCCTTCTCTTATGTGCAGACGTAACAACAAGAAAGAACTTAGAATTTTTATCCCCCTCAAAAAATCATTTTGCCCTCGATTTCTGGTGCCATGACCTTTTTTCAACTCTATACAGTGACCACAATTCGACTCTCATTTTGTTAACTTCTTTCTAAACTTATTCTCTCTCCTATTATTCTACCAATTTTAAATATTTCTTTGAATATTTTCTTTTAGATCCTTAATCTTAAATTGAGCATTGGCCCATTTTGTAGACTGTCAATTCTTGATCACCAATTTGGTAAGCCTTAATCTTTACCAAATCTCACCTTTGCCCCCATGCTTGAAATTAGTCTCTTTCCAAGTTTTTGAAAAAACCTCCTAGTAGCCTTCATCCGTCATCTAATGATTAACGAACCAAAAAGATTTGGGCCCCAATCCGTTTCATTAACACCCAACAGCATCGGATTATGATTTGAGAGTAGGGATGGCATACACCACTGTCTAATGTTTTGAAACCTCCTGATCACTGATTCAGCAAGCAAGAATGTATCTAACCTACTAACCTCTTCCCGATTGTTACACCAGGTATATTTATCTCCTCCATGCGGAAGGTCAATTAACCCTACTTGATTAATGAATTGGTGAAATAATTCCATTTCTTTGTCATTGGTAGCGACACCCAACCTTTCATCTATTTTCAACACTACGTTGAAATCACCACCAAGGCACCAAAGACAATCTGTTGGTCCCAAGTAAATGTGCTAGAAGGGGGGTGAATAACACTTTTTAGTTTTTGGCAAGATGAGGAACTAATCTGAAAAGCAATGAAAATAAAAACAGAGTAGACAATGCGCAAGAATTTAGAGTGGTTTGGTCCAAGACCTACATCCACTACCTTAATTATTCAACCAAGGATTTTCAAACTAATCCATTATGAACAGTGAAATTCACAAGCTTTCACCAAGCTTTTACAATGGCTTTTACTAGGCTCAACCAAAACCTTTCACAATAGTTTTTACCGGGATCAATTCAAACCCAACACCTAACTTTTCAAGGCTAAGTTAGAACCTATCTTCAATCAAGCAATCCCAGCTTGAATCAATCCCTTAGAGTGACTCGCTCACTCTAAGAATACAAGAAGAGAAGTGATAAGAGTGTACCTATGATCACACAGTTGATCTAAGTGGTATAAAGTGAAGTACAGATCACAATTACAAAGATAGAAGTTGAGTGTAATAAATGAGCAGAGAATATTTACAGGTTTTTCAGCTCTTTTTGTGTTATTGGTAGCTTTCAATACATTTCTAGCCGTTAAAAGTCCCTTTTATACTTGAAAAATCATCTTTGATTTGAGTTGGATAGTTTTTGACCGTTGAAAATAGTTTGGTAGCAATTCTAGCCGTTAATCTGTCTTTTAGTGCACAATTCAAATTTTCTGATAGAATACTCTTAGTTGACTAACTTATGTCTTAGTCAACAAAGTTGTCTCTATTTTCTGTTTCTAGTTTCTAACGATGAGAACTTATTCGACTAACTTATTTCTTAATCGACTAAGTTGGTTTTGTCTTTCAATACTCATCAGCCCGTCAACTTTTGGTTTGAATCTTAGTTGACTAACCCTTCATTAATCGACTAAGGGGCTTCTGTTTTGTTGATCTATTATGACTTCCTTATTCTTGTGCTCTTTGATATGTGCATTTGAAATATTGATTAATTATTTGCATACAATTTTTGTCCTGCGCACTTAAGTAAAAATATTGGACACAAATGAATGTGAATGTTTTATTATCATCAAAAACTAATGGAGCCAACAATCTCCCTCTTTTTGATGATGACAAAACATTCCTTGGTTAACAACACAGTGTCCTTTTAATCTTTTTAGTTCTGCACAAAATGGAGATCTTCCTCCCCTTAAGTGTGTGCTCCCTCATAGTGTGTGCATAGTTTTATTATTCATCTTAGCATGTTTTTTTATCTTTTCATATAGAAAATGACATGTAAGGGTTTAAATTTTTGACAGAATATATTTACACAGGCTTATGAAATAATAAGCAGCAAGTGATAGGATGACAGAACATTATTACTACTTTAGCTTGCTATCTATCATATTGTTTCCAAACTTAATTCATCCAAGACTAAATGCCATTAACCATCCAATCAAAAATATCAGCATTCATATTTATTTTTCATCCAAATTTCACTCACAATATCATATTAAAGATTCAATCATCAACATAACAATCTAATATCAGCACCAAATCTTTAAATAGCAGCAGAAACTTAATAATAGATTTAAATGTTTAGTCATCAGCTTATCATCATTGCATTCATTCACAATCCAACCAAAATATCATGAGAAAAAGTTTTCAGTACATTATCAGAATAAGTTCTCAACACACTTTCAGCATTAGTCATCAGTAACAAAATAAAATAAATAAACAGTGTCTCAGCACAATGATCAGTATCCAATTTTCAATAAACTACCATAGACCATCTATCATAGACAACCTAGTTAGATTCAACACCCTAAATTTCACCTAGATTTTTGGTACCTTTACCCTAACATTTTTTTTTTAATTTTTTTCCCTTTCCCTTAGCTTTCCACTTTTCCCTCTTTTTGGCATCATCAAATCTCAAGGATGCTTAATCATCTTCTGAAGAGGATGAGGGAGAGGATTTATCAGTGAAATATTTTACATTGAGGGGTTCAGGAGAAGGTTCTGGTGGTGATTTTTATGGTAAAGGTTCAAGTGAGGATTTGTCAAAAACTTCCAAGGGTTCTTTAGGAGAAGAGATAGTTGCTAGTCTAGCCTTTTCAGCAATTCTGGAAGATTTTCTCCTTTTGAGGAATTTGGTCTTGGTTGCCATTCTCTTGATGCCTTTACTTGGTGGTTTTGATTTGGCGTGCGGAGCTGTAGTAGCTTTCTCTTTTTTTTTCTCAGTCTGCTTCTCTACTGTGTGTGCTGGTGCAAATATGGCTTACTATGTTTTTGCTTAAGCTGCTTCTTTCTCCGCTTGCTCCTTATGAACTATTTGATGAAAAAGACCTATGATTGAAACCTCTTCAGAATATGGAGGAGATGATTGAGGTCCTGGTTGTGGATTTGAAAAGGTGGAGAGGTGCCATTAAGAGATCCAAGAACTTCAGTCCCCTTATCTGATTCTTTTTCTTTCTCAAGCTCAACTTTAGGGTCAATCACTGGTTTAACATCTTTATCTTGAGGAACAGGGCCTTCGAAACTCTCAATTGGGAAGGTAGGGCCTTCAGCAGCTTCCCCTGCTGGTGTTAGGCTTGGAGTTACTGAAGTGTCCTCAACTGCAAGCTCAGTAGTAGATTTCCCTTTTTCCTTTATCATATTTTCAATCTCTGCAAGTCTTTCTTCCATTTTCACAATTTTTGAAGATTGCTCTGTAAACTTCCCATCCATTCTCATCAACAAATTGAATATCATTTCACTTGAAAATTGTAAGCGTGTTGTGTCTGTCTGTGCTGGTATTGCAGAGACTTTGGGTGATTTAACAAGAGTTTCTCCATCTAACTTGTAACCCATCTTTAGCAGACTACCTAAATAGATAGCTTGGTCTTTACTCTTTACTAGGTCCATTTCATACTTTTGGTCTAAATTCCTTTCTTCTGTACTAGTGTAGTAATGATATTTCCATATGGCAGATTATCTTGTACCCTGTACAGGCTCTTCTCAATCTTTCAACCATAAATCAACCTAAATTCAGGGGAGTACCATTGAATGTATGCTCCATTAGCCATAAGTCCCGAAGGCTAATGTAGCTAAAACTACCATTTCTACCATGAATGTTTGCTACTATAAAATAATGCAAATTCTTAATTTGAGAATTGGTAATCAGGCCGGCATGACTTTTTGAGGAGTATTTTTCCTTCATCCCTGTAATTATTTCCCACAAGGAGAATAGGTCATAATTTTCAGGAAAGTCAAACTTTTTTTCCTCACATTCGATTTTAAGTAAACTTCCTAGATCAACAGCAGTTACAGTAAATTTCTTTCCATTTAAAAGCACATTCAGGCCATCATCAAGATAATCATCAGGCTCCTCTAGTTCATCCTTGTCAATTTCTATACTTGAATAAAATTCTTTTACCAAGTTAGTACTATAGGATCTATTCTTAAATATGCTAAACTCCTTTAGTTTTAAATCCTCAAAATAATCAGATAAGCTTGTTTGGATTTTTGGAATTTCACTGAAACTATCCCAATTAATGTATTTTCCACAAGTAATGAAAGCATTCTCTAATTTCTTGTATCTATCTTCATGTGCTTTATTCCTAAACTTAGAAGATGAGGTGTTACCTTTCTTATATGATTTTTCTTTCTCTTTCTTCTTCTCTATTGTCTGTTCCTTTTCCTTCTGTAATTTTTTAGATTTTTCACTCATTGATGCAGACCCAATTTTTTTTTTTTTTTGTATTTCTGCTTGCATGCCTTCTTCCAGTGGTTGTTTTCCTTTCTTTTTCTTAGCAATCTCTTTGGTCACAGAGGTTTTTTCCATTTTGGATTTGAGAAATTTCAGGTTGAGGGTTTTGAGAATCTGAGTGGAGAGGGTTTCAATTTTGGGTGAATCATTTCAAAATAGAGATAATGTAGAGGAAATGAGTTAATGGGCAGTTTGATTTTCCCAAAAACCATCTGTCTCCCCCTTAAATACTGTTAGTTTTTCTCCTGTTCAAAATTCAAACTTTGCCTCCTATTTTATTTTTCATCTAGGTAGTATTTTCTACCCATTCTTTTCACTCGGTATACTGCTTCTGTTCACTATTTTATTCTTTTTCTTTTCTAACTAACTGAGTCTTATTATTTAAAGAGACAGAATACTCTTAGTTGACTAAGTGCCTCTCTTAGTTAACTAAATGCCTATTGTCCTTGGGAAAAATTTTAAAATTTTTCCTAAACCTCCTACATACTAATCATTCCTAAATTTCTTCTAATCTCACAGAATCTATCATCATTTAAGGGTTTTGTGAAAATGTCTGTTAATTGATGTAAAGTATTTACAAACTCAATTTTAATGTCACCTTTAACTACATGATCTCTAACAAAGTGGTGTCTAATCTCAATATGCTTAGTCCTAAAATGTTGCACAAGATTTTTTGAAATATTGATTGCACATGTATTGTCACAATATATTGGTATGTTATTCATTGACATTCCATAGTCTTTTAGTTGTTGTTTAATCTATAAGATTTGAGCACAACAGCTGCTTAGATATACATATTTTGCTTTTGCTGTAGATAGAGTAACTGAAGTTTGCTTTTTCCTAGACCAAGACACAAGCATACTACTTAGAAATTAACAGGTTCCACTGGTGCTCTTTCTATCTATTTTGCTGCCAGCAAAATCAACATCTGAATATCCAACTAAGCTAAAGGATGATTCTCTAGGGTACCATATGCCTAACGTTTGTGTGTCTATAAGGTATCTAAAAATTCTTTTAACAGCAGTCATGTGTGATTCTTTGGGTTGAGCTTGAAAACGAGCACACAAACACACACTGAATTGTATATCAGGCCTGCTGGCTGTTAAATAAAGAAATGATCCGATCATAACTCTATAGAGCTTTTGATCAACATCCTTTCCTTTTTTATCTAAATCAAGTATGGTGGATGGACTCATTAGTGTACAAATTAATTTCATCTTTAGCATATCAAACCTTTTAAGCATGTCTTGAGCGTATCTTTCTTGATTGATAAAGATTTCTTTCTCACTTTGTTTGATTTGAAGCCCAAGAAAATACTTCAGCTCACCTATCATGCTCATCTCAAATTCCTTCTGCATTTCTTTAGCAAAATTCTTGCATAATGCCTCATTGGTTCCACTAAACACAATGTCATCCACATAAATTTAAACAATAATTAAATCTTTTAAATATCTTTTGATAAATAATGTTGTATCAATACTACCTCTAACATAACCTTTTTTAACCAAAAATTTTGAAAGCCTTTCATACCAAGCTCTAGGAGCTTGTTTCAATCCATACATGGCTTTGTGAAGTTTGAAAACATGATCTAGTTTTTCATAGTCCTCAAACCTAGGGGGTTGCTCAACATAAACTTTTTTTTGGATGAAACCATTTAAGAATGCACTCTTTACATCCATTTGGAATAACTTAAAGTTCATGAAGCAAGCAAATGCAAACAGTAATCTTATAGCTTCTATCCTAGCAACCGATGCAAAGGTTTCATCATAGTTTATTCTTTCCTTTTAGTTATATCCTTGGGCTACCAACCTAGCTTTATTTATAACTACAGTCCCTTGTTCATCTACTTGATTTCTAAATACTCATTTTGTTCCAACAATAGAGTGGTTTATAGGCCTAGAAACTAATGACCATACATGGTTTCTTTTGAATTGATCAAGTTCCTCTTGCATGGCCAATATCCAGCTTTTCTCTTTTTTTGCTTCCTCAAATGTTTTAAGCTCAATTTGAGAAATGAAAGCTGAAAACTCACAAGTCTCTCTTATTGCTCTCCTAGTTTTAACACCTTGTGAAATATCACCTATGATTAGTTCTTGTGGGTGATCTTTTGCATATCTCTAACTCCTCGGAAGGTCATTTTGCTGATTTTCAGTTTTTTGTAGGGTTTCAATGGGTGGAGGTTCTGTTTCTCTTCCTAGGAAATTTTTTTCATTGTTTTTCTTATCATTTAAACTCATTTCTTCTATTTGTTTTTCAAGATCATCCATATCATTTTCATCATCAGAAATTTCCTTTTGCAAGGTATTGGATTCATAAAAAACTATATAGATGGATTCTTCAACCGTTAAAGATCTTTTGTTGAAGACTTTATAGGCTTTTGAGTTTAATGCATATCCTAGAAATATAGCTTCATCACTCTTTGCATCAAACTTTCCTAAAGGTTGTTTACCATTGTTCAATATAAAACACTTACAGCCAAAGCTTCTAAGGTGAAAAATATTTGGTTTCCTACCTTTGTACAGTTCATATGGAGTCTTTGATATCATGACTCTTATGGATACTTTATTAAGGATATAAGCTACTGTATTAATAGCTTCTGCCCAAAAATATTTAGGTAGATTATTTTCACATAGCATAGTTCGAGCCATTTCCTTCAAGGTTCGATTTTTTCTCTCTACAACTTCATTTTTCTGGGGTGTTCTAGGTGCAGAAAAATTATGATCCAACCCCTTTTCATTACAAAAGTTCTCAAATTCATCTTCTTCAAACTCACCTCCATGATCACTTCTAATACTAACTATAACTAGTCTTTTTTCATTTTCAACCTTCCTACAATGACTTATGAATGTTGATAGAGCATCACTTTTATGAGCAAGGAAATACACCCAAGTGTACCTAGAGTAGTCATGAACTATTACAAAGCCATAAGATTTTCCTCCTAGACTAGTTGTACTTATTAGACCAAATAGATCAATGTGCAGTAATTCAAGAGGTCTAGATGTGGAAACAACTTTCTTGGTCTTAAAGGATGTTCTAACTTGTTTTCTTAGTTGGCAAGCATCACATATATTATCATTTTCAAACTTAAGATCCAGCAGTCCAACAACTAAATTTTTTCTAATCAACTTTGACATGGTATGCATGCTTACATGTCCTAATCTCCTATGCCATAACCAACTATCATTTTCAGTATTTGCTACAAAACATATTTCACAATCCATTTCAAGATCCTCAAGAAATACAACATACATATTCTTTAATCTTCTTCCTATAAATGAGACTTTATTAGTGCTTATGTCTATCACTTCACATTTAGTTGAGTTAAAACATACCTTAAATCCTTTATCACACAATTGACTAATGCTCAATAAATTATGTTTCAAACTTTTAACCAACAAGGAGACTTTCAGATAGCACAGATGTGGGGATTACATTTCCAACAGGGAATACCAATTGCTCCTAAATTAATATCTTGGCATAAACCATTGATAGGTGAGTTCAAGTTAAATGTCGATGGTAGTTCTAAAGATGCATTTCAGAATGTTGCTGGTAGGGGACTCCTTCGGGACCATACAAGTAACTTAATTTTTGGTTTTTCTGAAAATTTTGGACCTGCTAATTCATTACAGGCAGAATTAATGGCCTTACATTGAGGTTTGTTACTATGTATTGAGTACAATGTCTATAGCATTTGGATAGAAATGGATGCGAAAATAATTGTACACATGATACATGAGGGACATTAAGATTCATATCAAACTCGATATTTGTTGGCCTCCATCCGCAAATGCTTGAGTGGGCTCACTTTTCGATTATCACATATATATAGAGAGAGGAACCAAGCTACTGACTATCTGTCTAATCAAGGACATGCGCATCACAACTTGCAGGTATTTGAACAAGCTGAAGGTAAGCTTAGAGGAATTCTTAGGTTAGACAAATTAAATTTGCCTTATGTACGCTTTAAATAAATGTAAAGGAGTAGTACTCCTAATTTATTTTTATTCATTTTACGTTAGTAATTACTTAATTTTTTCAATTTTATGTTTGCATTCACAAATATGCACATAAAATTACATTTTCCTCATTACATGTTTTTCTTAACTCTTCTCAATCTCATGTAATTCTAGAGGTTCAGTTTATGTCCCCCTCCTTAATGTACTTAATTTTTTCAATTATTAATAAAATAATTATAGGGTAGCTAGATCCTGTGGGAATTTTCCAACATAAAAAAAAAAACCAACAACACATGACTAATTTGAGTTAAAGAGTTCTTACCAACCATTCTTATGCCATGAATTCTACCTTTTGAATCATCACCAAAGGATACGGTTCCTCTCTTTTTCTTGTCTAGTTGTGCAAATAGCATTTCATTTCCTATCATGTGCCTTGAGTAGCCACTGTCCATATACCAAGGCTGCTTCTTCTTGAGTTGAGCTCTTGAACATGTATCTTTTGAGTGCAACTCAACTTACAAAACAAATATTCAGTTTTTCTTTATAGGTACCCATACCTTGATGGGTCCTTGATTGTTAGCAGCAACATAGGATCCTTTTGGAACCCATATTTTTCTTATGTTTTGCACATTTCTTTTTCTATTACAATCATAAGATAAATGACCAAGTTTATCACAAACATAACACCTAGATGATCCATTAGTAGAATTTTTCCTGTAGTAAACATTTTTTTTGGAGTTTCATTTTTTAAACTTTTGAGTGCAACATTTTCTTCACTTAGCTTTTGTATGATTTCAGTTTTGCTTTTCAATTCTAGTTTTAGATTTTCAAAATCTGTTTTTGAGTGCTCCAATTCAATTTGTAGAAAATTTCTTTGTTCAAAAATAGAATCAAAGTCATGTTTATTCTTTTCCAAATTTAATTCTAGAGATGCAGATTTTTTCTTTAAAATCTTGTATTTCAAAATAAGTTTCTCAAATTCATCATATAAACATTCATATTTTTCATGAAGTTCATCAACAGAAATATTGCAAGGGGATAAGGATACCTCAAATTCATCATCTCGTGCCATCAAACACAGGTTTGCTCTTTCTTCAACTTTTTCTTCCTCAGCTTCAGAACTTGAAGTATCACTGTTTGACTAAATAACTGCCACCATTGCCTTCTTTGATTTCTTATTTCTCTTTGGAGTTTCTTCTTTCAGTAAGGGCATTCGACTCAAAATGTCCAGGCTTCTTGCATTTGAAGCAGGTTAGTTCTTCCTTCTTGTTGGAGTCATTTTTGTTTCTGGTTCTCCATGAACAACCTTGATCTTTTCTAAACCCTCTTTTAGCTAGTCTCCGATTTCTTTTACCCATCAGATTTTTGAATCTTCTAGTAACCAGTGCTAGTTCTTCATCATCATCACAGGATAGCTCATCCAGTTCTTCTTCAAGAATATTAACTTTTAGGGCGATGCTCTTCTTCTTTTCTTTTACTTCCCTCCTATCTTCCTCTTCCTCTTCCTTGAGTTTTAGCTTATGAGTAGGGAGAAAATCACAAATTTCATCCAAAGTTATGACATTTAGGTTCTTTGCTTCTCGGATTGTTGTTACCTTAGGCTTTCAATTCTTAGGTAGGCTTTTAAGAAGTCTTTTAACAACTTCATGCTCGAGAATTGGTTTGCCTAGTTGACTTAATTTGTTTGTGATGTTTGTGAATCTATCTAACATGGTGGTGATATCTTCACCAGGCTCCATCTTAAACATTTCATAATTATGAGTTAAAAGGGTTATCTTGGACTCTTTGACTTGAGAAGTCCCTTTTATGGATAATCCTAAGTTTATCACACACTTGTTTTACTATGGTATAGCTTGATACTTTATTGAATTTGGTGGGAGTTAAGGCACAATGCAATGTGTTAATTACCTTAAATTGGTTTAGACTCTTTTGCTTTTAGCCTTGGTCCATTCAGACCTTGGCTTAGGGATCATCTCATTTGTCACTACATTTAGAGTTGAGGGAATGAATGGTCCATCAGTTATGACATCCCACATCTCATAATCAATTGCCCTAATATATATTGACATCCTAGTGCCCCAATAAGGATAGTTAAAGCAATCAAACAGAGGTGGTCTATTTATTGATTGTCCCTCAGCAACCACTGATTTTTATAGAGCCATTAGGATCCTCCCAAAGGGTGTTAGACCTTAATGATAGGGAACTTGCTCTGATACCATTTGTTGATCTCAAGTAAATATGCTAGAGGGGGGTGAATAACACTTTTTGGCTCTTGGCAAGATGAGGAACTAATCTGAAAAGCAATGAAAATAAAAACAGAGTAGACAATGCACAGGAATTTATAGTGATTCGATCCAAAACCTACATCCACTATCTGGATTATTCAACAAAAGATTTTCAAAGTAATCCACTATGAACGGTGAAATTCACAAGCTTTCACCAAGCTCTTACAATGGCTTTTACCAGGCTCAACCAAAACCTTTCACAATAGTTTTTACCAGAATCAACTAAAACCCAACACCTAACTTTTTAAGGCTAAGTTAGAACCTATCCTCAGTCAAGCAATCCTAGCTTGAATCAATCATTTAGAGTGACTCGCTCACTCTAAGAATACAAGAAGAGAAGTGATAAGAGTGTACCTATGATCACACGGTTGATCTAAGTGGTACAAAGTGAAGTGCAGATCACAATTACAAAGATAGGAGTTGAGTGCAGTAAATGAGCAGAGAATATTTGCAAGTTTTTTAACTCTTTTTGTGTTATTGGTAGCCTTCAATACATTTTTAGCCGTTAGAAGTCCCTTTTATACTTGAAAAATCAGCTTTGATATGAGTTAGACAGTTTTTAACTGTTGAAAACAGTTTGGTATCAATTCTAGTTGTTAATCTGTCTTCTAGTGCACAATTCAAATTTTCTGACAGAATGCTCTTAGTCGACTAACTTATGTCTTAGTCAACTAAGTTGTCTCTGTTTTTTGTTTTCAATTTCTAACTGTGAGCACTTAGTCGACTAACTTATTTCTTGGTCAACTAAGTTGGTTCTGTCTTTCAATACTCTTCAGCCTGCCAACTTCTAGTTTGAATCTTAGCTTACTAACTTTTCATTAATCGACTAAGGGGCATCTGTTTTGTTGATCAATTATGACTTCCCTATTCTTATGCTTTTTGATATGCGCATTTGATTGTTGATTAATTATTTGCATACAATATTTGTCCTGCACACTCAAGTAAAAATATTAGACACAAATGCATGAGAATGTTTTATTATCATCAAAAACTAATGGAGCCAACACAATCAGAGGCCACCAACCTTTCTGTCAATTCTTCCCACAGTTCCATCTTATCTCTATCATCAGTTGGCTCATAAACATTCCCAAATCCACATTTCCAATTACCATCCCTAACTCTGCCTTCAATTAGAACATAGTTTCTACACATATTTGAATTTTCCACCTCAAAAAACTCTTCTTTCCACAGATTTATTGAGCCTTCAAAAGCACCATTTTACTCCATACTCATAACTTTGTAATTCCCTCTCCCACCTATAGAGTTAATAATCCGAGAGTCCATTTTTTTAAGCTTAGACTCTTACAACATAACCATGTTCAACTTGACACTATTCAAAAGTTTCTTGACAGCTTTACGTTTCTGTTTCCTACCCAAACCTTTTACATTCCATGAAATTAACTTCATAAAGCACAATTCAACCCCCAACACCGTACCTATTTTCTTGCCTTATGTAGTCATTTCGCCTTGCATCTCTTTTGCAAGCTTTTCAAACTCTTCAATGATAGAATCCTTGTTAGGTAGGAATATAAGACTTAACTTGCTTGCTGCCTCAAAGGTAGCCACCGCTACCATTTTTACTAGATTGTTTTGAATCTCGATGTAATTTTCAGCAATTGATGCATCAAATTGAATCTCAATATTCTGCCCATGTGGCTTCCCATCGCTTAAAATTTTCTTCTTTTGATCCTTTTGTAGTGCCCTACCTTTATTGGTCACTTCATTTTTGACCCCTAATTCCAAATCTGATGCACTTAGATCCCCGGTAGAGCTTTCCAAATCTATAATTTGTTGTTGTCCTTCCCCCTTTAAACATTGATTATGAGCCTGATTCTCACATCACATCTTTCGACTTGGTTCCCTATGTCTTTCTTTTTCCCATTGCCGAATTTTCTCAAAATACTTGTTAAAAACCTACCCACTCTTCAACCCTGTACCTTTATGCATTTAGGATGTGCTTTCCCCACTTTGATTGCACCTTTGGGGATCCCAGTTACTTTTCATGAGAGCCATACCCGTCTTAGACCCTTTCTCCCATTTTTTTCTTTTCCTCATTCTCTTACTCTATTTTAAACCCATTCTCCTTATACCCATTCTTTCCATGGTTCTTCCTAGGTACTCACCCTTTCTCGATTTTACCTTGCTACCACGTCTCCTCTTCAATTCTTTATATTTCTTTTTTGATTTTCTCTTGGCAATTAGTGTAAAGCCCGACCTTATAAAATACTATTCATGACGTATATGTGATGATAGCATGATTGTATGCTAGGAGAGTCCCGAAAAATTTACAAAAGTCGGTATTGTACCTAGAGGTACAACAAAGTTGATTTAATCCTCGAACTAGATCAAATAGGAATTTTAAGGTGAGATTAAGATCGTCATAGTCCAAGGATGACTCAAAATGGTAATTCGGAGTTTGAGGATCAATTTGGAGTCAAATCGAAATTTTCACTATCTAGGGACAAAATGGTTATTTGCCACCTGATGACAAAATGAAAATTTTAGAAAAGATGTTTTTGACCCCATTTGACTTATTGGAGTATAATTTGACTTATTGGAGTATGATTTGAGGTTTAGAAGTGAAAAATTTTAATTTCGGTATAATTTGGAGTAAAAGGGTAAAATGGTAATTTTATCACCCCAGGGGCAAAATTGTAATTTTTCAGCATCAGGACATTTTTTTCAGCACATGGTCTTCCTTTATCTTCATCTTTGACCCTTGACTAATCATGTGGTGGAGATAAAATGTTTAAATTTTTAAAATTTTAAAAATGGACCAATAAGAAAATGCCATGTGTCAAGCTTAGGATATTTTATTATTTAACTAACAAATCAGCATAAATCAGCCCATTACTCTCCAAATATTCGGCCAAGCAAGGAAGAGAGAGAAAGAGAGGAAGAACAAACCCTAGGTGAGGAACTTCAAGAGAAAAAGTGTGGAAAATCAAGGAAAACAAGTGAAAAAGGTAGGACTTTTCAACTTAAGCTTGAAATCTATTTTCCTTAAGCATTTCTCCGTATTTTTCATGCTTAAATTACATGTTTTTATGATGAATTGTTGGCTGATCAAAATGGGTTAGGAGAGAGAAAGTTGTTAGATTAATTTGATTTTAAGTTATGTTAGTGTTTTTAGTTAGTTTAGCATATTTAGAAACAAAACAAGAAAAGAATTTATTTTCTCCCACAACCATTAATGGCCGAATTTACCATGTATGAGTGAGGATGAGTTTGATTTTTATTCTAGGAGAATTGGTTAAGAAATGATGAATTATGAGCCTAGAAAAATAATGAAAATTTTCGGAGCAAAAATATGAATTTTTACCCATTCGGGGTATTTTCGTAATTTGCTATCGAGACTGAAAATTTGCACCACACTGAGGGACATTAAGTCAATTTGGGTGCAATTGAGGTATAGAAACTGAAAAAAATTAATTTGGGATTAAATTGGATGCGTTAGTAATTTAATCGGGTGATAAGACGAATTAGGCCAATACCGAGTTTAGATAGTTACCAGTGCATTTTTGCATTCCATATTATGCATTAATAGTCTAAATTAGTTTAATTTCAATTTAGTACCAATGTAGTGAATTTCTCGATTTTGTACTGTGTCAAGGTGGTGAGTCTTTCGATAAAGGCAAGAAAATTGCATCCGAGGACCAGTAGACAGAGTGCGTCAAAAGTTTGCATTCTAGACATTGTGAGTAAACTTACTGTCATTTTAATTATCTAGGGTGGTTTTTAGATGATTTCATGAATTCTATGGAAAAAGAAATTTAAAAAGGTAAATTTTCATGTTTTATGAATAAATGTGTTTCAATGAAATTAAATTATAAATTGTTTTGAAATTAATAGTGATTTTGAAAAATAGAGTACACAGAGACTATTAATTGTGGCAATTTGATTGGCTTATGATAAATCGGGCATGATATGCTAGTTGGCAATTGTATTGACATGCGAATTGTTTGATTACCTTGAAAGACTGTGAATTACAAAATTGCCATATCATGTTATTGAGTTTTATTGTATGGTGGATTATATATATTAATTAATCACTGCAGTAGGGGGTTTCTGTGGACCAGCCTTTTAGAGGGGCACAGTAAACCTCATTATATTCTTACCTCGAACGGAGAGGCGCATAGGATATCTTCTGGGGTAAAGTTTAGAGTTCACTTCAAGCTAAACCACCACGTGAGGGGGAACTCAGCCAACGCCAAAGAACGGCTATGTTTTCAAAACAAAAACATGATTTATGTGAAATGTGAATTTTAATAGCCTTGGCGGTCTCGGAAGGATGCCTAGGCCAAGGTGTCCCTGAGAATGGATTTATGGCACAAGTCTAGTTTTTATGAAATTCATAAGCCTCTTTACATATTTTAAATGAAATGTATTCTTATGCTGTGACCCAGTTTACGATGATTTATTTTGTTGTTTCCATGTACTCAACTCTAGATATTTATGATGATGTCTGTTTACTCATTGGGATTTTATAATCTCACCACCCTCATTTCCACCCATTTTAGGTTCAGTATAGGCTGTAGATAGCTGATCTCATCGAGGACTACCGTTGGATCTGCATTTTCCAAATCGTAAGTTCACAGTCCTCTTTACTTTTTTTTATTCGGGGGCCCTCTTGTTATTGTAAATTAAATTAAATATTTTGGCTTACTGTATTTCAGTATGTATAAATTTATTTAGCTTTTACGCTATAAAAATTATTCACGTATAACTCTATAAATATTATTTTATAAAAAAAAGAATATTTTACTTAATATTTCTTTTATTTTCTTATTATATTCAAATAACTGTAATTTCGTTTTAAATGAAGATTTTAGACTTTAAAACTCATTTTGAATATGAATTATGTGTTTTGTACTTGTATATTACGTTTTAGCCAATTTCAAAAATTTTGAGAAAAAATAACCAAAATACCCCTGTGAGACAAAAATTAATATTTTATTTATTTTTAGTTGGAAACAGTTTAAAATCTTTTAGAACACGATATTTGACAATGGTTGCTCACAAGGGAAATGAGAAACTGATAGTAAAGCCTTGCGGGGTTTCGGGTTGATATTTCGGGCAATGAGTGTCTACCAGGACACCGAGACGGTTGTCACAGGCTCAAGGGGAGTACCGAGTCGTGACAATTAGCTTCATCAGCGAGATATTCGATTCGCATGTGGATATATCCACCCTAGCATCACTCTCACCTTTACTCTTATCGCCTTCCTCACTCTGATCTATCTCTGTTTACAAAGAACAGTAACAGTTCTTAGCCTCATCATGATTTAGTTCACTTTTTCCTTAGCCCTGGCCTTCCAAATTATCCATTGAGCCTAGTTTAATAACCCCTTGTGTCCCACTAGCCTCTAGAAAGCCCATCCCTATAAAAAGGACCCCACTATCCTTGTGGCTTGGCTTGACCAACTCCTTTGGACCATTCAATATCGAGTTAACAAGTCTGCCAAGAGCGTGACTTAACATTTGGACACCACCCTACTTGCTAATGGAGTTATGCTCCCAGCACCTTTTCATAAAACTCATGTGCCACACTTGTGTCATGTGGCCACTTGTCTTGTTACCTCTACCTTGACTTTCCTTACTTGACTCGTTGGAGATTGACCAAGCCTTACCTTATTGTTTTCATTTAAAAAGTAACCCCACCACACATTCTTCCTCTACTTCAGCATCCTTTGGCCTTGTAGATCCTACCTCAAGTTCTGCACATTGCTCCTTACCCTTTTTACGATAAGACATCTCTTGAACCTTAAGTCCACCTACACACTCCATATCTTTATTAGTGTAACAGATACTTCCTTTTTTTTACCCTACAGTACTTTCCATTTTAATTTGAATTTCTTTCTCTTTAGGCTTAAGAGGCACATATTCCAATTCGTCATTAGAGCCTAAGCTCCTATTGTCTCTTTCCACAGTAATACTCACCGATCGCAAGTATAGGTTTGTACCTCCCTTTTTTTTGGGCAGTGGACAAGCACTACAGTTCTCTCCTCTACTTTAGTGTCTTCATGAACCACCGTATTCGCCTTCTCATCCACCATGATTTGTAACTCAAAGGGGTCGTTCTAAGCATGGAGTATAGTTTGCATTGGAAAAACAGAAGCATCATTAACCTTAACCAAAATCAATGCTTGATCGAATCTCCATTTTTCTCTAGTGGATACATCAGTTCCAATGAACTTACGCCATTATCACCCAGAGCTTTAAATAAGTCCTCATGCCATACATACTAGGGAATGGATTTAATTTTTAACTAGATCGATTAAGACATAGACATTTTCTCTTCCTTCAAAGGTTGCAACGATTCAAACCAAGAGTTGAAAATGTTCCAATAAAGCTCAATGAGAGTCTCTATTTGATCCACATTTCTAAAAGTAACAAGTGCTTGGAGATCCTCAATCAACTTTACTACAACCTTCACACTTTTGTCTCTCAAGGCAGCAACCTATATCTCATTTAGCTGAAAATTCTTCCTTAATTTGCCCACAACACTATAAAACACCCATATCATATCCTCCTTTCTTTGATCAAAATCAAACCATACCTCTAGGCACTCAATTTCCTTCTTCACCAATCTTTTCCCATTGAACAACCTCATTCGTTTGAGGGGATTGCACTGAAATGGTCGTAAAGGAAGGAAATCGTTCCCACTCATAACATCCTTAAACGAGCGACCATCCCTCCTAGGCGCATTTTGGAAGTTACGGCCTAAATCTCTCACCTAGCTTTGTGGGTTCTCACAAGTCAATTCAGTTTTCCTCAGATCTACCATTTTCACTTGCAAAAACCTACCATTCATGACACTTGGATCCCCACACTCAATAGCTTTCAGCATATCTTTTTTCTCTCTGAATCTAACAAAAATGAAGGATCCCTTATGGCTATTACTACTCTGCTTAACAAAAACATCCATAACTCTTCCAAACGGCTCAAACCAATTCTTCACATCAATCCATGACGCATTTGGACAAAGGTTTCCCACAAAGATGGAAAACAAACTTTCATGCCATTTGTTAATACTTCGAATGACTCTATCCTTTTGCTAGTGCAAGCAAGTAAGACAGCTAGGGATTTTGGAAATTCCACAACTGATTGTGCTGGATTCAAAATGGAATTAATGAACTTTGTTTAAAGGATAGTGAAGATGTTTCAACCTTTTTCATTTTTTTTTTGTTCAAGACTATGTTTTCAGTATTAATTTTCTTTTTAGGATAAAATACTTAAACACTTTTAACTTTTAACTATAATAACACACGGATCTATTAGTTTTCAAAATGCACTCTTTGTCCCAAATATTTAAACGACGTTAATGCTTAAATATGAAATGTCTAAAATATCTTTTTTCTTTTTTTACTATTTCTCTTTCTCTCAAGTCAGCTGATGGACACTGGCTGACCACTCAGCGATTGGAGATTCGGTCGGACTCCCAAAAGAGCACCAGATTGGCTCCCCTAGCTTGGGGAGCACCATCGAGTGCTTCCCATGACTAGAGGAGTGCGACCAAAGATCTAGTCAGATTTGGTCATGTATGACCAGATTCGATTGAAAGGTAGCTAGCCAGTGATGGGAGTGCTATCGACTGATCATTTAAGAGAAAAAAAATAAAGGAGAAAAGATTTCCTTAATTAAAAAATTTAAAAATAAAAATTATAATTTATATAATTTATAATTTTTAAAATTAATGAAGAGTAAAATTGTTTGAAAAATATTGCCATATCAGCAAATTAATAAAATATTAACAGAACCCTAACGATTGAATTTATATGTTTAGCAATAAATAATTTTTTATACAAATTATTATTTTTTATACTAATAAACTCATGTGAAATTTTGATTAAAACATGTTGATATTTTACCCTTCGTCTTATTGTTATTGTTTATTGTTTGGATGGACTAAGTTATGGCCTTGCGTCAATCATGTCTTCTCCTTTTCATGTTTAGGGATGTCAACGAGTACCCGACCTAGTTAAATCAGATTAGGGTAACCAATAAAAGGGTTCGGGTAGTGATTTCACTACCCGAATCGAATTTGGGTAGGATTTGGGTATCACTCTTAAGATACCCGTTATCCGAACCCGATTATGTTATATTCAGGTTTGGCTTCTGAACCCGTTTATATATTTTTTATTATTTAAATAAGTAAATAAAACTGATATTTATTGGATTCGAACCCAAGTAAGGAAGGAAGACAGCCAAAGTCTATACCATCTTAACCAATAGTTTCTTTTGTTAAATGTTGACAAAAATATCAAAAATATAGTTAGTTGAATTATCAATGTGATGACAGTAATGTATATAAATAAAAAAATTATTAGATTACCCAGGAAAAAGATTTTAATAATTTTTCAATTTAATCGAGTTTTTAAACGGGTTAGGTTAATTATAGGGTAGTAAAAATGTAATAGGGTTAGAATTAGGATGATAATTTTAAAATTATTCGAGTAGTTAATAGGATTAAAGTAGTTAATTTTTTATAAGGTTAGGGTTCGGGTACCTCAAAATTATAGGGTACCCTACCCCGTTGACATCCCTATTCATGTTTATGTCAATCACCAAATAATCCTAAGTTGGACCCTTTATTTCTCTTAATTTGTTTTGTGTTTTTTTTTTTTTTAGGTTTTAGATAAAAGCAAACTCACATTACTTAATTGTAACGCAGTATATACATTTGTACACACATTTTTGTGTATATATATCAATTTTAAATAATTGTGCATTACTGTTAGTTAAAAATCAATTTTTTTTGGTTTAATATGAGGCATACAAAGCAAAGAGGTATTCATTGGCCGGATCTATCATTTTAAAAGTCAAGCTATTTTAGAATTAAAATTAAATAAAACATATATTATTTATTAATATAATAATCTAACAGGACTAGATTGGGATCAAATTTAAAATTCCATGCCTAATCCCAACGCCAAGCGAGCTTAATGAAGTTAAAATATATAAATGAGAAAATGAATTATAAACTTGAGTTTGGGAAATTAAATTTGAAAAAAATATATTTGAATTTTAAATTTGATATAAATTGTGTTAATTTTTTATTTACAATTAAATGGACATACATAAGACACAGGATTTTTATTATATTTCTTGATAACTTCAAATTTGTATTTCATAGCATAAAATTATGAATAGATACTTTATTAAATTCTTTTTTTAATAAATTTAAATTTTATAAAGTTGCTATAAGTAAAATAAAAGAAAAGCCATGTTCGGGCTAATGGTTGTTATCCCTCCATAGAATATTATAAGGTTCAAGATTTGAATACTTGCTCACGTTTGGTCTAACGGTTAACATACGTTTATTTTTATTATTCCTAATTTTATTTTTTAGAATACATTTGGTATATAAAGGCAAAATAATTAAATAAAAGTTAATATATTGTCACTACTTAAGAGCAGTTAATAAATTGATTTAAATTTAAATTTCTAATTTATTTAGATAAGTAAATAATTTTTTATTTTCTCCTTAAGTTTTTCTTGATAGATTTGCCAATTGAATATATTATTAAATAGATTTATTTGATAAATAAAGAAAAATATTTATATATAATATAAAAATATATATGATTTGATTTTAATTGTAGGTATTGATTTTTTATACTTTAGCTATTCACCCAGATGCGAGTGAACTTATTATTTTGTTATTACTTTGCAAACTCAATTTGTTACTTTAAAAAAAAAAAAAAGAGTTGGAGGAAATTAAAATGAGCGTGTTTACCAAAAATAAAAAACACCACTGACAATCCTCCAAAAAATTCGTTTCTATAAATTAATAATTTCGAGGGGCTCGCCACCGCCACCTCCACCTCCACCGTCATGCCAAGCGCCACCGTCAACAACCACCGGCCGAGCGAGCTCCTCTCACGGTTGGCTTCCTCCGAGCCAGAGGTCAAGCTCAGGGCACTTCGCGAGGTTAAAAACCAAATAATCGGGAATCGTACCAAGAAGCTTTCCTTCCTCAAGCTCGGCGCGGTCCCCGCCGTCGCCGGCATCCTAGCCGATTCAGCTGATGACGTCATCGACTGCAACAACAACAACTGCAACGTCAATAATAATGTTAACAACATTCTAGTCCAGTCAGCCGCGGCTCTTGGTAGCTTCGCTTGTGGCTTCGACGCCGGTGTCCAAGCCGTGCTCGACGCCGGCGCCTTCCCCAATCTCTTGCGCCTTCTCTCGAATTCTAATGAGAAGGTGATTATTAATATTATTTTAATTTTAAATAGTCATACTTTTGGATCGAATTGGGATATTGATGGAATAATAACAAGAGATTTCAAAACTTTGAAATTTATCAAATTTCTTCTTGCTTCTGTTTATTTGATGCATTTAATTTTTAATTTTCATCTAGAATCAATGTTTTGTTAATTTGTTTTCAGTTGCTACAAAAATTAAATAAAATTGCTCTTGTGTATTTTGGTTTCGTGGTCTAATTCTTATTAAGAAATTCTGGCAACAAAAAAAAAAAAGGAAGAGAAATTTGAATTTAGATTTAATGTGTTTGTTTAAATTGTATAGCATATTTATTGCTTTTTTTGCCTAAATGAGGCATATAGTTCTGTTTGCTCAGTTAAGATGCTAATGTCTCTGCCAAAGATCATTATGACGTACCAATTCAATATGCTGTTTCTTTTAAGATATCAGAAATGGTGGGCAAAGTGTAATTCAGTAATGGAGGCTATATTTGTTTTCTTTTGGGTGTTAAAAATTTGTCATACCATAACCAATCACGTGGAGACATTGTAGTAACTTTGTGTTTGGAAATAGTTTCTAGCATGCTCCGTCAATTTGCTTCCAAAATTTTAAGTCTTAGTTTCTCTCGACTGACAAGATTAAGATTCATTGCTGAAAGGAAAGAAAGAAATCATGATATGGGATTTTCGAAAAGAGACCAAATTTTTTATGTAAGATTAAGGCATTAACTATAACTATTAACTGTCCACTTGATTCATCTAAGCCTTCTCAATTCTGAACTTTGTGAGATTGCATATGATTATCTTTTCTGTCTATTCCAATTCATAAAAAACTGTATCTGTTGTTATTGTATCCGTATACAACCATTTTGCGAGTCTGGTGTGCTTTGGTACAGTCTATGCCAGTTTCATTCATCTTAAACCTTATCAAACAAGTTTCATTATCTTAACCATTGCTGGTGACACTTTTGAGTCCTCTGTTTATACTTATCTGTTTATTTTATCTTACCGCAAAGATCAATGCTTGGTTTGTTCAAAGAATCTTCCAGAGCTCTAAGCTACCCCCATAGAGTTTCTATTTCTGAATGTGCTGCAGCATCGTTGCTCCTGAGGTGGTGGGGTGATTAGTTGCCTCTCCTTTACCAGGCAGATTTGAGACTTTCGGAAAGATTCTTTATCCCTTTTGACCTTTTCAATTATATCCTCATGTAATGCATAGAAAGTGAGGACTCTAGTTTTAAGCTTGTCTTGAGTTTTTAATTCCTTTTTGCATTTCTCGTACTTTCTAATAAGTATTATGGCATTGCTTTTCTTCAGGTGGTAGATGCTGGTGCTCGCGCCCTTAGAATGATTTACCAATCAAAATTGGCCCCAAAGTATGATTTCCTTCAACAGAAAAATATGGAGTTCCTTATCTCACTACTGAATAGCGAAAATGAAAATGTTAGTGGACTCGGTGCAAGTATAATCACGAACTCTTGTGAGACTAGTTTAGAGCAGAAAGCGCTGTTTGATGCTGGTATTCTGAGGAGGCTGAATAGTCTTCTTGAATGTGGTTCTTTAAGTCAGAAAGATGCTAGTTTAGAGTCTTTAGCCTCAATATTTAAGAATAATTCTGAAGTTGTTTCGAAATTTGCGGGACCTGAAATCGAAAGACCTTTGGGTTCTATTATTGATTTATTAAAGGATAGGTACCCCCGTACAAGATTGCTTGCTTGCATGTGCTTGATTGTCATAAGGAGCACCTCTCCCAACCTCTTGCAAGATATAGGGATCAAATCTAAATTGATACATATTTTAATTGAGCTTCTTGATGATCCTGGTCAAGTTGGAGACGAGGCTCCTTTTTCCTTTTCCAGTTTGATAGCACAGAAAGAGGATCTTCAAAAACTAGCTCTTGAGGCCAATGCAATTGATAAACTTCATCACCACTTACAAAAAGGCTCATTGCATCCCAGACGTTATGAAGGAATATTGCTTGCATTAGCTGATATGTGCTCAAAGTTGGAGAGTTGCAGGTCTAAGTTCCTCTCATTGCAGGTTTGTTTCCATGCAAATTATTAACATGCACGATTAATTGTTTGTAATTTCATGTTTAGCTTTTGATTGTCACAAATCTAGAAAAGAGCTAAACGCACTAAATGATGTAGAAAAAGTATTCTAAAACTTAAAACGCTCTAGAGATAATCTGAATTTACCAACAAATACTCAAATATGCCGAAAATATCAATAATTCACAAATCTGAACTTTCTTGAAGCTAAAATAACATAAATATTCATAACTAAACCCAAAACCCTAATACTTGAAAAAGAAGTTAAATACCAATTAATAAAAATAACGTAAATAATCTAAACTAGCCCAAATATATGTAAAGATTACAATTCTATAAAATATAAAATGAAGTACTAGATAATGGAATCCCTTCCTAGCCCCAAGTAGATCTCATCTCACAATTAGACACTTCAGGTTTCAATTTCCTTTTTATGGTTATTCTATATGTGTGGTGAAAAGTTATAACTTAGATTAAGAAAGCTTCTTATTATTGGTATTTTTGCTGTGTTCCCTTGAAGCAGATGTTACTGTAATTTTCTTAACATGCACTCACTCAGGCATTTTTTCTTTAAATGCAAGGGCACACTCTCTCAAGCAAATCTTATTGGAGATTCTTAGTTGTGTGAATAATCAACTACATCAAAGTTTCTAATGTTTTCTCATAATTATAGGTGTTGAATTTGGTAACTGATGCACTAACCGTTGATAGTGCTGATGTACGCACTGCAGCTTGTATATGTTTGAAAAGTGTCACTCGATCAATCAAGGTTTGTAATGTGGGTAACAGTTTTGCAGTATTAGTTTTGATATTTAATGCAAATAGAGCTTATGAAATGCCAATTCAGAATTTGAGTGCAGGCTATTTTATTAATGAAATGGTCGTGGTTCCTTTGGTTCAGCTTTTTCTTGACCCTTCCACTTCTGTCCAGGTATGAATTAAGCTGTTAAAATTGGAATTGGATAATTGTTAGGTAAAATCTGCACTGTCTGCTTGAAAACCCAAAAAGGAAAGGTATTGCAGGAGGTTCATTTCGCAATATAAGTTGTCATCGGATTTTGAGCAATCTGAATTTCTTGTTAATATTTGTGCTCTGACATCTCTGAGCACACGAAGACAGTTGAATCTAAAATGTATCACTGAATTAAAATCTGTTAGGTCAACCTAATTTTAAAAAATATGTTGGGTTTAACCGAATTTAATTAAAGTATAATGGCATATACTTAACTTATATTTCCTTTTTTTATTTAATTGGGTTTGATCTGGTTTAGTAGCCAGTTTTGGCTTGGCATGTTAATGTGCATGGGCTTTAGGTGGCAGCAGAAGCCAGAAAGGCCTGATGCTTTTCCTGTGCTTGATGCTGTATGGCTTGTGAATGGGCTGTTTGGTGTTTTGCTGTTTTTTTCTCTTTTTATTTTCCAAAAGTTTATCAAGGTGCATTTTGGTGATTATTAGAAGTAAATCTTATGGAGATCTTGTAAAGTTCGGAAGCTGTTATCTTTTGACCTGAAAGACTGCTTCAACCTCTGCTATATGCTTGTATTCAGTTTTATATCAACTTAAAATTAATCATTATGAAAACACCTTGTGTGAGATTAATTTTCATATTAATTGTCCTACAATTATGTTGTCTATATGTTACATGTTAAGCCATCTTGTTCCAACAGATCCCGAAGCTTATGAATTAGGTGGATATTAACACTTGCCATTGAATCCTTTTGTTTCCAGGTGGCTGCACTTGGCGCTATTAGCAATGTAGTGGTTGATTTTACAACACATAAGTGTATTTTTGTACAATGTGGAGGGATGAAACAGCTGGTTCAGTTAGCAACATCAATGGAATCAGCTGTTAGGTCTAATGCTTTGTGGGCTTTGAAGAACTTTGTATTCCTAGCAGACAACAGGCTAAAAGAAAGTGTTTTCTCAGAGCTGACAGCATCATTATTATCAAGCCTTATCTGTGGTAATATGATTTGTCTACTTGCAATCCTTCAGGTTGTTTTTTAGCTTATGTGGTGATGTAAGTTCAAATCAAGACACTTCTTAATGTGCATTTACTTTGCAGATCCAGAGCCTTCTGTGCAGGAGCAAGCTTTGGCCCTTGTTCGTAATCTAGTTGATGGATGTATAAACTCAGTTGAGTTTATGTTTGCTGAAGATGGTCTTATATTAGGGGCCATTGGAAGACAATTACAGAGTACTGTGAAAGCTGAAATAGGGATACAGGTTTGAAATCAAGGAAAATAATTAGTTCAGAGTGCACTTATTGTTTGAATAGTGACAAAATGCACTAACAACAGATATAACGTTTGGAATTTCAATCGTTTTAAAATTTAAAATTTGAAATTGCTTTTGGAATGAAAATCTCACATCTAGCATTCAATTTTGTCTCTTTCGCCAAGAGAGATTTCTTTATAGGGCAGTCAAGATATTACATATCTAATTGTGCCCTTTTCATTTAATAAGTCCACTTTTATTCTACTTTGATATTTGGAAGCACAAATTTTGTTTTGGAATAATAATTGTAACTAATCCTTTTTGCAGTTAAAATTTAACAAATTTGCATACATGGTTAGAATGATGATCTCAATTTGATTGTACTGCATCCTTAACCAGGAGAAAGTTCCCTTAGTTGCAGTCAAGATCTACACCTTTAGTTATGCTCATTCAAGGGTCAAATTTTATGCTACTTTGATTACGGGAAATACATTGAAAAATTGCCATTAGAGAAGAAGTTTTGCAAACTTGATAGTTGGCTTGTTGGATGTTGAAAACTTGCCGGAACTTTTGAATGATGTTATTTTATTTTTATATTATTCCATCTAATGATTGGAAAGCTCATTCTGCTATAGTATATATTTTTAAATTATGCCAGTTCTTTCTAATAAGTTATGAATCAGCATATAAGTGGATGCTTATCATATAGGATTGGCTACATATTTTAGGTTTCGAGGACTTCTTTCTCATCTATTGAAATATGGTTTCTATACATCTAAATAGCTAGTTATAAATGTGATTATTTGTCTTCTTTTTTTTTTCTTTGTTCAAGGGCAACAACAATTATAAATTTCTAACAAATATCTTTCGAGATTTTATTTGGTTTCCATATAATAGTCCTGTGACATTGTATTGAAGTGGACAGCTTAAGGATGTTAGAGGTCATAAATACATATTATCACAATTAAATTGCAGGAGTAAAACTGTATGATAAAACTATAATTTAATACTGTGTTAAATGTAATTTTCTCTTTTTAGTGTATGATAAAATTCTTTGCCATGTAGGGAATGTATGCACTATGCAATGTGGCGAGCGGGAATGAGTTTCACAAGGAGGCAGTAATGCACCAACTCTTTCCACAAATGGTTGACAAGAATCAATCTTTTATGATTAATTTTTTGCAGAGTAATGATAGCCAGCTACGTACAGCAACTGTGTGGACAATAGTGAATCTTACTTGTCGATCAAGTCCTGGTGCATTTGGCCGGCTTGTAAAACTGCGCAATGCCGGGATAGTTTCTCAAATAAAGAATATGGTTAATGATCCATGTGTTGATGTTAAGGTCATTAAATTTATGTTTTGGAGCTTCTTTTTCCTTTTTTTTTTCACTTTTCTGATTAACCTAATATCAATATTTGTGGAACAGCTCCGAGTGAGAACAGTGCTAGGGCAATCTATGGCTTTTGGGGACAATTAAATATGTTCATATTCCTTCATTACTTGAACACCAGAAAGCAAGAGATTTGAGGCAGTTTGTTAATCAATTTTAGTCTTCAGCGCATCTTTTTGTAAGAAATTGTCAAGGCTTTCTTCTGTGGTTTGCAACAAAATGGTGAGTTCTAGTTGATGTTTTAATTGCTTTAATTGATTATGGTCATAGAACCGGACTCTGCCAAGTGCTCCATCATAAAAGTCTGAATGGGTTATACATGCATGTATTGCTTTGGAAGGCTGATCCCTGCTCCAGTTCCAAATATGAAAGGTCAAATTGGATAAAGTTCCCATTGGGAGTTGCATTTTAACTTACTAGAATTTTTAAGATTGTTTTGAAGTCAAATATTTCTCTTATCACTTCACAGTTATGGGTGTATTGGATTTACAAATTATTCGATTCATGGCTAAATCCTCGTCTTTGCAATGCTTTTGTTTTGCAGGCACAATGCATTGCTTTCAGTGTATTTTTTTTGTCCCAGTTGGAGCAGTGTGGGAGCCTCGTTGTTTTTGGGTACCGAATGTCAGTTTTACGTTTAAAATATGAAGGATACATAAATTTTGTGTCGATTTTTTGTATGTATCAATTGAGCATTGTACATGAAACAGTGTACCATGAGAACTTGTAGATATTTCCTGTCAAAATAGTGTATCACTTAATGAAAAGCTTTGTTGTTTTCAGCCTCAAAAAGTTTGTTCCAACTCATACACTTAAGAAAGGCTACTAGTTGGCAACTTTGTTAGCACTCGTTTTGAGTTGTGTGAAATAAAATCGCTGAGACTGTTACAGTAAATGCTTTCTTCTCTCCACCTCTCAAGCATATGTATAGCAAATGTCTGCTGCTGCAAGTGTTGAAGCAACTACGTCAAAGACCATTTCGGAAATAAACTGCTTCTGCTGTTGCCGTTAACCAAGTCGCTCAACACCACCAAAACAAGTCCTCACCCTCGTACATACACCAAAAGCGGACTCCAAACAAAGAAAATACCGCCCCAAGAGCAAAGCCCAGACAACATCAATAAAACAGCCGACAAAAACACCAGCTCAACCTGAAACATCACAACCAGCACAAATCCCCTCTCACTCCAAAACAATCAACATACCCCTAGCTGTGCTGACAGTGATTATGTTAGCGAGTTGCACTTTAAAGAAATGAGATTATATGAAGTGTATTTCAAGTGCCTAAGGTGAAGTGAAAAACTTGTGTTCAAATAACAACTGATAAAGGATATATAGCTCATGACATGACCATTTCATCATCAATTTCTATTACGGTGACAAAAGCAACCTTGGGCCAATCTTCTCCCTTGTTTTTCTGCAACCGTTGCTTCAACAAAGGACAGTCCTCAATTCGTAAAACAGAGAGGGATTCAGGCAGCTCCGGACCTGACATAGATTGAAGCTGAGGGCATCCACTAATTTCGAGCTTTTGGAGAGAGGTGAGATGCTGGAGTCCTCTGCTGTTGAGTGATCTCAAGTTGGGAATTTCAAGGATGTGGAGAGATGTAAGAGTTGAAGGCAGGAAACCCTCCTCTGGAAAAGACTCCATACCTTGGCATTTACCCTGGATGCTTAATACTTTAAGAGAGCAGAGCCTCTTCAAATCCCAGTCCATGAGGCTAGCAGCGAGTTTGTTACAAAAGGAAACAAATAATGAGTGCAAATTGGAAGGCAAACCACCTTCAGGAAACGACTCAAGTTCTGGACAGTTACGTATCTGCAATGACCTTAGTGATGGGAGAAGGGAGTGCATCTTTTCAGGCAGTGACTTAAGATCCACAGAGTCAGAAACTTCAAGGCATCTGAGTTTGGGAGCATGCAGTCCACCAACTGGAAATGACAAAAAATTTGGGCATAAACTGATTTTCAGAAACTCGAGAGATGGGAGAACCTGATTAGGCCCCTCTGAAACTGAAAGGGAATTTAGGTTACACCCCCGTATAATGAGATGAGTAAGCTTTGGGAATAATTGTAGCTGGAGGGACTTTAGAGAATAGCAGCTGTATGATATCAACAATCCTTGAAGGGAAGCATAACTTGACCACGCAGGCAATTCTAGTCTCTTACACTTCATGATATCTAGTCTTTTCAAAGTGGCAAGCACAACATCTTGAGGAAGGGACAGAAGAGATGGGCAGTCATCGATTTTCAACTCTTCTAAACAAAGGCTATGCATTATCCCTTCAGGTAGAGATTCTATTGTGTTGCATCCTCTAATCGTAAACTTGTGCAGGCCAGGCAGAGCATTCTTCAGAAGTACCTTATTTGAATATCCCAAATGCAATTCGTAGATAGTTGGAGCCTGTGGAAGTGAAACCATGAGTTGCCGACAATCAATGATCATTAATTTTCTCAATGAAGGAAGGTAGTTAGGCATCATCCCACTTAGCTTGGGACATTTCCGTATATGAAGCTCCCGAAGACATGGAAAATGTCCTCCTTCAGCATCTTGTTCAGAGGGAAGCCATTCCTGCCACTCCAACATCCTCTCAAACCATAAAACTTCAAGACACCTAAATGGCTTAATTGTAGATGAACTGTTTCTGTAGAACTCAACTCCAACTCTCTCAACCGCATGAAGCCCAATGATAAAGAGACTTTTGAGTGATGGTAGTTGCCCAAGTGGTGGTAAGAAGAAGCAGTATTTGCAATGGCTAAGCCGCAAAGACACTATATTTGAGAATGAACAATCCCCTAACCAATCAGGAAACTTTGTGCCACCATAGGATTCAATGGATAGCTTTTTCAAGTTTATATGAGGTTGAAGCATGCTCAGTACATCTCTTTCGTTTGATGTACTAAGAGTATGACCACTCCATTTCAGTACTAACTCAGTAAGGTGCTCTTTGTCCTTAAATTTTGCCTCCAAAGCATCTCTAGGATTGGCAACATTTTGAAGATTGACAATAGTTAGCCTGCCTCGAAGTTGCTGGAGCTCCCCCAACTCTGAAATGCTACATCCACTATGGTTCCCCAAAATAAAAGCAGATAGTACTTGTAGATTTTTCAATCTACTCATTTGTAATGGCATCTCTTTTATTCTCAGTGTCCCACTAATATCAAGCTGACGTAAGTTGACGAGTCTTCCCATTTGGGTGGGCAACTGATTGAGCGAACCACAATCTGCTAATAACAGTGTCAGCAAATTATGCAAAGAACAGATGGATTCTGGTAGTCTCTCAATTGCAGTGCAAGACAGATTCAAATAGCGGAGAAGTTTCAACTCTCCTATTGTACTAGGCAACTCTTTTATATTATCATACTTGGACAAAGATAACACCCGTAAGCATTTTAATGTTGGCAATAGATCATGATATACTTCATAAGGTAGCATTTCAACCCAGAAAAAACGTTTCATAGGTAGGAAGGTCCGCAGACACCTGGTTTCATGAAAGGCATTGAACTTTTGGAAATCATCAAAACCAGTTCTCACATATGAAAAATGACGAACTGTCTTTGGGATTTCATTAGAATCATCGACCTCCAAATGCAAACAAAACCCGTCGGATACAAATTTGGCTAAATCATGAATGAGGTCATGCATAACAAAGCACTTTCCATTGCAACTTGATTGTTGGAAAAATGATCTTGACAGAAGATTGTTGAAGTATTCGACCCCCACTTCTTCCACACTCTTATTTCTTCTAGGTTGAGGCAACAATCCTTCGGCCATCCATAACAGGACCAGATTCTCAATTTCAAAATCATAATCCTTTGGGAATAAAGCACAATATGCAAAGCATCTCTTTAGATGTGAAGGAAGGTGATGGTAGCTGAGAATTAAAGCAGGAAGAATGTTGCCATCGCCAGTTGGTAAATCCCACATATTGCTCTCTAACACGTTATGCCATTCTGTGACATCTCCTTTGGATCGAAGGAGGCCCCCAACTGTTTTGGCAGCCAAAGGCAGGCCACGGCACTTTTTCACAATGTCTCTACCAATAGTTTCCAGGTTTGGTACTTGTGAACTGGAATTTATGTTATCAAATGCATGGTTTGCAAATAACAACCAACATTGTTCATCTGCTAATTGCTTCAGATGGTAAGTTGGAACAGTGCGCATAATTGATGCAACACTTTCATTTCGTGTTGTGACAATGATCTTGCTTCCTTGGGCTCCATGAGTTAAAGGTCTCTTTAAGGCCTCCCAATGGACATAATTTTCATTCCAAACATCGTCTAAGACAAGCAGAAATTTCTTATCCATTAAACACTCTGTCAGCTTGACCTGAAGCAAATTAAGTTCCTCAACCTCACAACTCAGAGAAGTGATTGCCACAAGAATTGCTTTTGTCACTCGAAAAACATCAAAATCTTCTGAAACACAAACCCATATTTTGAGGTCAAAAAATTCCTTCACTCTGTTGTCATTGTAGACAATTTGAGCAAGGGTGGTCTTACCAATCCCACCCATACCAACTATAGAAACTACCCCTACTCCATCTCTGCTCGAATCATCTGACAGTAACAACTTGATTATAGCTTCTTTATCATCATCTCTTCCATAAACACTGGACTCATCCACCAAGGAAGTGGCCGGTAACTTTCTCAATTTTTTTTCCCCAAAACCTTCTCTTAGGGAAAGGATATCTTTCTGTCTTTCAAGATACTCAACTCTCTCAAGAATCTCTTGCAGCTTAGATTCAATTCTCATATTGAATGGATTAAGAGAAGAGAAAAACTTCCTTACCTTGGTTGTGCTGGATTGAAATTCAGCTTCTAGCTTGCATCGCCAAGCTTCAGTTGCAACCTCATCCAGGAGGTCCTCTGCATCATAAACAGCATCTTTAAGCTCGTTAAGCCACTTCCTTACATTGTGGTGTACAATCTGCTTCCCTTCTGCATCATCGAGCACGGCGTTGACAGACAGCAAGGTAGCTTCCAGCTTCTGGAAGAGTTGGCGGTTGAGTCTCTCTCCCCTGATGAAGTCTAGGACATCAGGAGAAGCCATCCTATCAAACAGAACTTGAAGAAAAGCAGATAGGAAAGCTCCACCCACCAATTCAGCAGCCATGCTTTCGAAGAATTGTAGGAGAAAACAAGTGATTTGCGTTTGCAGACAGGAAATCTAGCAAAATTTGTTGAATGTGTCAAAAGGCTTGTAAGGTTTCAATGCTTCAATAGTGCTCTTTGACATTACTTTCGGAATCAATCAAGAGGTGGTAGTTAAACAAGTTCAGGTATTAATTGTGGAAAATGTTTACTCATTCTTATTTTAATGACATTTATTTCTTTAATTTCAAAATTAATAATATCAGTTTAATATATTGAACATTTTCTGTTATTTAATATTGCGTAGGATTGTGTTGACGTGACAAGTTTTTATTAATGTGATATTAAATTTGATGACATGACAATAATAATGTAGTATTTAACGAGTGATACAATAATAATGCTGACAAGCACTAATATAGATTCTATAAATGCAAACATGAAATTATCTAATGTGAATAAATGATTTTAAACGTAATTGCAAAAAAAATAAAAATACAAACAAATTTTTAAGATTTAGGAAAAAAATATTGTGAGATAAACAAGAATTGAATTTGTGTTTTTTCAGTTTAAAAAAAATTAAATTTGTGTGCTTCAAAATTTAAAACAGTGAAAAGAATATTATGAAATAGATAAAAAAAAATTTGTCATGTTGTTATTAAAACATCATCATGTTTAATGCCACGTTGGCAAGAAAGTGCCATGTCAACACAATTAACAGAAAAATCCTAATACTGTTAATTATTGGACTAACATTATCAATTTTAAAAAATGTAGAGAATTAATTTATTGTATAAGGACTAAATCCACTATTTGAATAGAGTACAATTTAACCTTTTATTTTTAATTTGAACTTTGAATTCTTTAGAAAATCTAAAAATTATCATTTTGTGTATTTTTTAAATTAAATTTCATAATAATTTATTTTCTTATACATCTTAATGAAAATTACTTGAAAATATAAAAAAAACTGACTTATTTTTTATTTTCCAACATCATATATTCATTTTAGACATTTTACCTTTTCATAACATTTTTTCACAATAAGCCAAGCATTAAAAAAATTTTAAAAACCATAATTCTTCATAACAATTTCTGATAACACTTTCCAAATACATGGTTTTTAAAGCATAATAGTAATATTAGACCTCAATGGGTTATCAAGGAATAAAAATAAGATCTCATGGGCAACCAGTTACGACATGCTTGGTCGAGGAAAATGATTTATTTATTTTTAATGTGAGGTTGGAATAGTAGATATAAACCCATTAGCTATTTTGAATTTCAAAGAATAGAGCCTAAAATAAATATGCTTATATAGTGTGATTATTACTAACCCTGCCATGTAAAAAGGTTTTTTTTTTTTTCTCATCTTCTCCTCCCTCTCTCTTTTCATCCACCTCTCACATCTTCTCTGTTCAAGCATATCCTACCACTGTAGTCGATATCGTCCTCTGTCTCTCGATATCGTCCAAATGCTTATTCTTGTCTTCCTTTCACTGTCGTCACAATGGTTGGTTGGTTGCGAGAAGTGTTAATTTGGCTCTCCATTGCACCGGTGACACCTCCATTCACGATTTAGAAAAAAAAAAATTAAAATAAAAAATTATATGAGTATTTTAATAATAAATTATTAAATTATTAATAAATATTATAAATTAAAAGAAAAAAATGAAAAAAGAGAAAAATAAAAAATATGATAATATTTTAATATTAAACCTTAATGTTTTAATACTAAGTCTTAATCTGTTAATAATAGCATAGTTAAACTATTATTATATTATAATTGAATAAAAAATATTTACAAAAGATAATGAGTTTCAAAAATCTCAAAAATTTTATTAAATTATAATAAAATGTATTTTTATCATTTTATCACTTATTTTTTTATTATTTTAAAATTACTTTTACCAAGTAAATATTAAAATAATATCAAAACGACGATTTCATTCTATGAATTAAATTATATAATAAGTTTTATATTCTTACACAATAACTATTCCATTCTTCATCAATTTTATTTCGTGAACCAAATGATTCCCTAATAAAATCTTGATTCTAAGACCACGATACACATGGCATAGCACCAAATGGTTGTCTATTAAATTTTAAAAATAATAAATAAATAAGATGTAAGGTTAGAGACCTAAAAGGTGTCAAAAATAAAATTAAACATGTAAAAGAGTCCGGTTAACCATCCAAACTTGAAGGCTCGTAGACAACTTTATTATAACTTTATTATATGTTTGGTTCATAGAATAGAATGAAATGAAATAGAGTAGATATTCTGATAATAGAATACAGGAGAAATCGAATGGAAATATTATTATTTAGTTTGGTTGATGAAAGGGAATAAGGTAAAATTGTTATTATGACTTATTGTAATGTTTAATTGGTAACAATAATTTTGAAATAATAAAAAAATAGAGGATAAAAAAATAAATTTACTTTTTATTATAATATATATTTTTTCTTATTCTTTTTCTCATTATTGGCAACTTATTCATTGAGGGTGGGAGTTATTCTTTATTATAATATATGATTATTTATTTTTATTTTATTTTTTAAATATTAATAATTTATAAATTATTTAAAATGTTAATAATTGATAATTTAAATATTAATATTTTATTTATAATTTAAATATTAATGTGATTAAACTATTAATAGTTTTAATTAATTTTTAAATTTAAAATATTATTTTTTATAATATATAATTAAAAACTTAAATTTTTTACTTTAATTTTTTTCTTTTTTTTCTTTTCATCTTTTCTCCTTTGATCAACCACTAGAGATGTGGCTGGCACAATGGTGCACTTATTTGGCGTTCCTTGTGATCGAATCTGGCCACTAGGGCACTAGATTGGCACTCCTAGTGGCCAAATATGGCTAGGAAGTGCCAAATCCGACTACGAGAATCTGGTTGGGAAACGTCAACCAAATCTAATCATAGACACTAAATTTGGCATTTTCTCAGTTGGATCTGGACAAAGAGCTCTAGATCCTATCCTAAAACTACCTCTACCATCACCTTTACTGCTAATGCCCCCTCCGATGGTGGGTGGAAGATTAGAAAGAAAGAAAAAGGCGAAAGCTGGAACGGAGGGAGAAGAGGAAAAGAGAGAAAAAATGTTTTTATTTAGGTAGGGTTGTAATTTTTTAAACTTGTAAAGAATATTTTGGTCTTATCATTTTCAAAAGCTATTCTTCAATTATGAAAAAATAAATACGATGAGAGTTGGTATAGGTATTTCTCGATTTTCGGTAATTTTAGAAAATAAAGATTTCAGAAAAATGACTATTCTTTGAAATAATTAGCAACCAAACGAAAGAATAAATATTTTTAGCTATTCCCCCAACCAAATATGCTATTATAGTAAGGTTAAGTCCCAACTCTTACTCACCAAAATATATAACCCTAAACATTTGCCAAGTCAAAAGATTACAATATTCTCTTTGTTCCAATTGAATTGTAATAATTGATTTTTATCTTTGATAAAAGTTTTTTAAGTTTGATTTTTATCATTTTAAACAATTTAATGAATTAAATTTTATAAAACATAAATTTACAAATTATTTCATTCAAAAATGTTTAAAAAATATTTTTATCAATAATAAATATAAAACAATAAGAAATGCAAGTTAAAAATATTTTTAACCAATCAAAGTCATAATAGGGCCAGTTTATTGGATTAGAGAAACTAGTAATCATTTCTACATTATTAATATTATTATTATTTTCAAAAATTAAAAATCTTAAATTCTAACTAAGGAAATATTCTTGCCAATGATGATCAAATCCAGTTTGGATGAGGTGCAGTGGAGCCAAGTCCCTGTTTTACAGGAAGAACCTACTTGGTAAAAAAAAAAAAAAAATTATGGAAATATACTTAGCAAGACATCTTTATGATTTTGGCATTGTAATTATTACACTTACCTTCAGCTTTAGCCCACTACAGTTGAATAGGCAAACCCAGCTTGAGTTCCATCCTTTAGAACCATCTGAAATGATGGGTACTTTACTTTTTATGTACAGTCTATAATTTACAGTGCTCAATCATGCTAATGAGCTGGGTGAATAAAAAATATAGGTAACAACATTAATTCTTTGGGACCCAAACTCCTTGATTCTACTGAAAGGATACCTATGGCCACTAACAACACCAGAAAAAATCAGAAAGGAATTTGGGATATGCCCTCAGCCAATCTTCTCTGTGTTTGTATCATCTGAGGGCCAAACCACAGTGTCCATGAGCCGCTCGCGCATCAATTCCAAGTTCTCATCCGAAATCTCTTTGTATATTTGAGCATGGTCACATTTCTATTCCAAAACATACATAACACACAGGGATCAAAAGATTTGTATTTCCATTTCTTTCAGCCTTTTTTCTGCATCAAATGCTAAACAAACCTTGCAAGACATGTTTTTCCATTACCTTAACCCACTTTCCATACAAATGAAGCCTTGTTATCATCACTCTTTCTGCAAGCTCTTGCCTCTCCTGTCAGTCAGTGCCAAAGATGAATCAACTCTCTTCTGTCTTTTTATATATGTTACGTCTGATATGTTATAGGTTGTAATTGTAGCTGTGTCACTTAAAGTTTCAGGAGGAATTTGCTGTCTTAAGCTAGTTAAGTACAGTTTTAGAGTGAAAAGATTCTTGACCTACATTTTCCTGGAAACAAAAAGAATGCAAAACAAGACTCTTTAGCACTACCTTCCCAAGAATGCGGATGAAACGCTTGCCCTCACTGGGCTTATTTGTTGCAACAAACCTGCCAAAATGAAGAGTAAAGCAGAACTTAATACAACAGAGTTAATTAGATATCTTTCTTCATGTTTACATTCTGTTGATGATGTTAGCCGATGATATGTATTCAAAGAAGAGTCATTTGATTGGCTAGGTTCAAGGCTTCAAGCTGGATTTGAATTTCAATATAGTAAAAATGCCACTTACTGATAGAACCATGTATATTGAGGTGGATTCATCTCATAGAGCTGATTAAGAACAGTCCTCACCGCTTTGTATGTGAAATAGTTGAGTAATTGCTGCAGGCAGAAAATCTTAGTCATATAAAAGTAACCTTGACTGATTTAACAAAACTTATATGCATTACAAGGGCTAAGGCCTGGGCTTATCAGTTGGAGATAAATCGAAATTAAATTAAGCTCTTTGACAGATTGTTTGTTCCCTTCATCTGCTTCACTCGGACGACTAATTGACTATAGTTATCCTTAAGCAAAAGCCATATTTACTATTAAGAAACAAACTACTAAGAAAAACATTTGCATCCATGGCTCTCAATGCGCAGTTACTTTCAACACACTTTCCCATAGAACGTATCATTGTTCTGTCTTTAGGACACTGATCTGCATAATATCATATCTTAGGGTCTGCAATATTCAAGAGTCTGAATTAGCTGCAACAACTTTTATGAGTATCCTAATAATTCTTTAAAAATTGGATTATATTTCTCCAAAGGGGTCAAAGTCCATGTTACGATGTTGTTAAGGATTTCCAATTAAGACAACTTCCATCCCTGTTATGACCAAAGCCTTAAGTGCCATTATGATTGGGTTAACTATACATTTAGCCAAAGTAAACATAGTTCTAAGCATCAAACATTTGAAACAACAATGCTTCGATTCATCTAACAGATGCCCAATCCTAACATAAGAGAAATGCCCACGTTTCTGGACTGAAATTATCCATAAAAGAAGGGGAAAAATCTCTTGAATGTAATTAATCCAAAACTTTTCCAATGAGATGTTGCCTCATAGCAGTAAGACAAAAAACAAAAAACAAAAAACAGAAATTAATGCAATAGTCTCACCGTTTTAACATCCTCAAAACTGTCTTCATACTGCCCTGCTACCTCGTTAACGACCACAAGTCTCCGGTCCTTACGCTGCTTCCTTGAACACCTATTCACAATACCTGGAATCATTTTCCCTGACAACCTCCAGTCCTGCCACGAATCTACAAAAGAGCTGCCTAACTCCAATGACCCTGGCCTTGCCACATGCTTTCTTTTCATTGAATTCCTTTGTAAAACCAATTCCCCACCACCTTTCAGGTTCATGTTGGTGGATGGCAATGCATCCAAGCACAAACATGGACCAGTATGAGAGTCTATAACAGATGAACCCATCACAGACAAAGCCCCCACCATGTTCCTTGGTGAACTGAGCTCAAAATAACAACAGTTGAAAGCTTCAAAAACACCAATAACCTGATCAGGGCTTTGCCGGCTTTATTTTTCTATATATTGGAAGGTAGTTAAGAGAACAAAAGGTACCCACTAGAGAAAATGATGGGAGTTTGAAGATTGAAGTCAAAGATTCATGAACAAGGAAAGAGGAGAATGGAAAATAAATGGAAAGCCTGTTGGGTGCAAAGGGAACTTGTGAAGAATGTGGTGCTTTGAAAGGGCAGTTGAAGAAGGTTAACCAGACAGTTTTTGAGGTCCAAAACTCTCCAAGCCAAAACAAAATAAAAAGAAAAAAGCGTTAAAAACACAAAATCAAGTTCATTATTTTGTAAAGGATTTAACAACCAGGTGGACGGTTGCCCCAAATTCGTGGGTCTCTTTGGTCTTTGCCACTTGTGTGAACCTAGTTGGTGTCTAAACGTGTTAAATTCATCAAACCCCAATCAACTTAAAAAGAGTTCTGTTCCAACTTTCCATCTTCCAACAGGGGCGGTAACTGATTTCTAGTCCACGTGCAGTTTAAACCGTCAAATAAGGCTGCCATGAAATTTACTCTTTCTTTCTTTAAGCAAAAAGAAAGAAAATTTGGATTCATGCTTGTATAGACTAATATTATTTAAAAAATTTAAGCATGTAAGGATATATGCATGTAACTATTTTTGGAATTATATTTCAATTGGACTAATTGAACTAAATTATTTTAGATTGTGAATTTTATCGAGTCCTATATTATTTTGGATCGAATCAATTTGAATTTCAATTATTTAATCATTGTATTATTATGAGTTGGATCAAGTTGAATTTGAGTCATCGCACATATCAAATCAGTTGAAATCTCAAATTATTTGGAATCACTTTGAAATGTTTTTTAAAATAACTTTTATATATTAATTTGAAAAAATTATGAAAAATAATCTTCTTCATAAGTCCAATTCAAAAGTATATTTTTTATAATTTTAATTATTTTTGATCAATTTTTTATATGACTTGAAAATAATACTCATTAAACAATTTCAGACAAATTAAAATGATTTCAGTTTTCTCTCTCCCGCCATCCAGATAAAATTTTCAAAATTAAATCTTGATTTCTCTCTCTGCTCAACTATATTTATCTTGTCATCCAATTCGCAGAGATGACATCAAGCTCTTTCTTATTTTGTTTTGTTTTTTTTTTATATAATGGATCTTAGGGTTCTTAAGGGCAATGAATAATGATTTTGCTTTTTACAGGTAGCGATTTTGCTCAGAGAGAAAGAACAGTTAAAGCATATTTGATGGGTTTTATAGTGGTTCATGATTTTATTGTGTCTGTGATTGGGATGATTGTTAAGTATATTTGCTAGGAATTTTGATTTTTTTTATAGGATTTTGAGTTGAAATTGTTTAGAGAATATTTTGTAAAAAGGGTATATTTTATTTTTGTATAAGGGGAGTGAGCAAGGCCTCTCGATAGGAATATATTTTCTCTTACTTTAGAGAGTTATGGAGTTTTGTAAACTATTTTTTATGAAGTGCACAATTTGATGGCTTAACAAAAAAAAAGTATATGTTTTAGGTTTTTGAGTTTATTGGTTTATACATAGAACTCCAAAATTAAGTTTACTGATTATTAGGTATTGCGTGACTTAATCACTGTGTGACTAGTTTTTTTAGGCATTACGTGACTAGTGTTTAGACATTACATGACTGATTTTTAAGTAATGTCTAAGTCACACAATGCCTTACTAACTAGTCACGTAATGTCTTACTAACAAGTCACGCAATGTCTTATCAGGAATTAGCCACGCAATGCCTTATCAAAAACTAGTCACGTAATGCCTTATCAGAAATTAGTCACGCAATGCCTTATAAAAAACTAGTCACGAATGTCCAAAGTCAGTTACGCAATGCCTATCAACTAGTCACGTAATGCCTTATCAGAAACTAAACACGCAATACCTTATCAAAAATTAATCAAACAATGCCCAAAGTCAGTCACGTAATACTTAAAAACTAGTCACGTAATTTCTAAAAGCACCAAAACTACTGAATTCTATTTAATAAGATCAACAATTTCAAACGATACACCATATTCCATTTAACAACATAATTAATGAATATAAATACTTAAAATGTTCAAAAGTTTTTCTTCATATATTAAAAATCACTCTAAAATGTTTAAAAATACTCAAAACGCTTATAGATTTTCTTCGTATATCAAAAACTACTCCAAAATACTCAAAATGCTTAAACATTTTTTCTTTCTGATAAAGAATACTCCAAAAATAAATAGTCAGGTGAAGAAAGCTAAAAAAATATGAGTCAGTTTGAGGTACAAATCTAAACATACTTGACTCGTTAATAGGTTTCAGGTTGAGACGCGGATCCAAATAAATGAATCGATTTCATTAAGGATAATTTTATCTAAATTTTAATTCTCTTAGTTAAAAATAGTTAAAATTATGAGAAAGTTTATTGTTAAAAATACATTATGCATAAGGCCCATTTAAAAAAAAAACCCATTTAATTTTATGTTATAAGAATTAATCTACAAATTGAATTGATTACTTAAAATATATATATAGAGTAGAAGAACGAGAGGATATTATCAATGAATAGAAAGAAAAAAGAGTTGATATGATAGCGTCAAGTGGGTAATTGGGTAAATTTGCATAGATCACTTTTGAAACAAAATTTATATTTTTGGTTTATCATATGACTTTTTTTTTTATTTGAATTCAATTTTTTAAATAGATATAAAAATATTACCATTGAGTTATTTTTTTTCATATCTAGGAGTTAAATTAGCACAAATTTTTTCATAAAAGATTAATTTGATAAAATGTTTAGCATTCAATTTTTTAAAAATCTCTTACTTATCGAAGATAAGATTAAATTATCTTACTTATTTTGAAACGTTTGACATAAAATTTTAATATAAAATTGTTGCTTGGACGGGAATTATTTGTGCAGGTGGGCTGACTCTTACTTGCAAGCCACGGCATCCGTGCATGCATCCTAACCTAGCCGACTTGACTCCTATTTCATTCAGACTTTTTTTCTAATTACTTTTCTGAAAAAAAGTTTTTTTTTATATAAGAAATGTATTTCACCTTAATTTCCTTATATTATACTAGGGTGTAAGGGAAAATTATGGCCTAATACGGATTGTGCTAAACGTGCCCAAATCTAACGGTCCTAATCCAAAGTCCAACAGAGACAAAACAATTGGTCTTCAACTTGATCGGGTTGGGCCGTTGAGTCACCTTGACTAGGCTGGCTTCAATCTAAATCCACAATCATAGCCCAAACCGCAATTACAATTACAAGAAAACCCCTCCCCCCACCCCCCCTCCACAGCAAGGAAAACGTCGTCGTTTACGTTTCAGCACGGTTTTAGAGCATAAGTTTGCCCCGTCAGCATGAGTTCCCTTAACAGAGTCGCGGCATTCAGCAAAAAAGCATCAAATCTGGGAGCGCCTCTATCTTTCTGATTTCCGCCATTATTCTTATTATTGAGCTTCAACCGCTAAACCACTGAGACACGATAATCAAGTCTTCTTTGCCTTTTTCCTTTAATAAAACAAAACATCAACATGTTCTACAGAGGGTAAATTTTGCTTCTTGTCCTTTATTTGTTTTTCTTAATTTCTCTTTTTATTCTTTATGTCTCCTTGATCCATATCCAAGCCTTTTCTTTTCTGGGTATTGATTTTTAAGTCTATTTTTTTAGAGTTTTACTGTTGGGATTGATGAATTTTACAGTTGGGTTTTATTTAGGACTTATAATTTATTAATCATGCTGTCTAAATTTCAATTTTGGTTGTGATAAAAGAAGGAAAATGAAAAAGAAAACATGGGCTTAGAGCTTAATGCGTCGTTAAAATAGGTTCTTGAACTGATTCATTTGTTTTTATATTTGAATCTTGAATAGCAATTTGCGGCGCCTCTTGATTATTGAGTTTGTCCACTTTTCTGCGTATTATATAAAGCGTCATTCATTAGCTTAAAAGGAATTGAGCCTTTTTATACCTGTTCTGGGTTACGGTTAAGATTGATAAATATTTTTCTCTTCCATTTGCTTGTTTTGTTGGTTTGTGTAGAACTGAGAGTTTGAGTATAATGGCATTTTTTGGGATAGTCTCAAAATTGAGGAGTTAAGCCAGACCTTGAGTCCATGTTGGAGCATAACAAAGGGTCCATATGTGCACGATGGACACATCTTGAATATAATAGTTTAAGCTGATAGGTTCTTGGGTCTTCTGTGTGTATCAATGTATGCCACCTTCGCATCCTACTAGATGTGGGATATCATACTTCACATGTGAACCTTAAAATACCTCCTAAGTTCTCCTGTGAGTTGTCATCATGATCAACTCCACCGTGCCAAAAAAACCATGCTAATTCTCTTTGCTATCCGTGTACCCTTTAGGCCTTAAGCTTGCTTTCAACCACCACACATGTTGCTAACTATAGGTTGTTGTGGTGCACCATCTTTCCACTGAATCTTAACTAACCACACTCCTTATGCCAGTACTCAACCATGCATATCTTAGCATCCAAGTTGTCCTAGTGCATCACCTTTGCATTTGAGAAACACCTAGTTACCAAACTCGTTGCAACATAGTCAAACCTTTGGCTATGATTCCACACCACAACTGCAAAGAAGCCCAAGACCACCACCGAATTTCTCTCTAATTCTCATTGTTGATTTCTTAAATTTTTCCACTACCCTAAATACCATTGATAGGTCTTAACAAAGGGTAAAAGGATGAGAGGCAGATTTATCAAATCATTGCAAAGCAGGCACTTATCAAGGAGTTTTTCTGGTAAGATGGGAGAATGTGGGCTAAAAGGCTGGAATAGGCACTCCATTTTGGGGCATACTAACTTGATTCTAGATCTTCTTTATATTGTGCATTATATATGAGTTGATCCCAAGTATAAATTCAAAAGAGAAAGCAAGCTTTTTTCTATAACTTCCTCAGGTGCATCACATGTGGAGTGACTTTTGTTAGCGAGATTGACTCTAGTAGTGCTTAGGCTTGTCATATGAGGATCACTTTGTCATCTTGACCACCCGAAATAAACAATGAACTTGTAGAAGATATTCAAGGATATTTAAGATAGAAGTCTATGTCGTTTGTGATCGTACGTTCTGCACCATACAAGGAGGAGCACATTGATAAGTCATTAATGGAAAATAGGATGGACATAATCACCAGTCTTAGGCAACTAGGCTGTAAATACATCTTGACGAGCAACTTCCAACTTCCTAAACAGTGAGCTTTTTTTTTAGTTATTTATTGTGTATCTAGCCTGTATATATAGCAGTTATCTCCATGTTTCTGTGACTACTGCAACGCATACATATGTATTTGGGATGGACAATGATAGAAGCACCCCATTCTGTTTAGATGTAGCAAGTAGTGGATTGATGTTTAGTCAATAAAGCTTGGACACTTGAACAAAATCTAATGGAGAAGCTATTGTTGAACATCCTTAGTTTGCTCAGTTAGAAGTAGCTAGTTTCAAGAGAGAAACAGAGCGAATGTGTGATATCACACCAGTTAGAAGCCTTAAGAAATGGTGTGAGGGGTAATTTATGACATCAGGGTGGCTTTTCACCAATTGCAAACCTCCTTATTTTATTGTAATTTATTAGAGGAGAGCACATTCTCTGATGAAGGAAAGCACAATGTGAGTATTTCTTGGAAAAAGTAAAGGAAGTTATGGAGCTCACTTTTCCTGAAGCTTACTGAGTGTTTTTATTTGTTAAAATATAAAATATATAACAAGTAATCAGAGAGTTGTTTGCATTGCATGTAACTAAAAAGAAAATAAAATTAAAAAATTGAATAGATGAATTGTTTGCTTTGTACCAAATTATACTTAAACATGATTAGCTATGAATTTGTATAAAATTAATATGTCATATGATACATTTTTCATTTTTATTTGGAAATTTAGAAACATAAGTACCCTTCATCCTTGCGTTGCTATTTTTATCAAGTTTCAATTACCAATATTAAAGAATAAATTGATATGTATTAATGTATTGAGTAGTCTCATTTTTTGCTTTCATGATTTTTGGAAACTGAAGAAAATATACTGATGGTGCTGATGGGCGTGAAATGGGTGCGAAACGTCAGCGTATAATTGATCAAGGCCCATCGTTCTATGGTACTTCTCCAGGTTCCAGCTTTATGTACAATGCTCCTCCTCCTCCTTACACATATGTTAGCCAACCTCCACCTTTCCCTGTAGTTCGACTTCGTGGTCTTCCCTTCGATTGCACAGAGGCTGATGTAGCTGAGTTCTTCCATGGTCTGGACATAGTTGATGTCCTTTTTGTCCACAAGAACAGCAAGTTCACTGGTGAAGCTTTTTGCATTTTGGGTTATCCCCTTCAGGTTGATTTTGCTCTTCAAAAGAATAGGCAAAACATGGGCAGGAGATATGTAGAGGTTTTCAGAAGCAAGAGACAGGAATATTATAAGGCAATAGCTAATGAAGTGGCTGATGCTCGTGGTGGTTCACCTCGTAGAAATGTCCCAAGGGCCAAATCTAGCGATGATGCAAAGGATTCAGCTGAACATACAGGAATATTGAGATTGAGGGGATTGCCATTTTCTGCGGGAAAAGATGATATAATAGAGTTCTTTAAAGATTTTGTGTTATCAGAAGACGCAATTCATATAATAATGAATTCAGAGGGAAGGCCAAGTGGAGAAGCATTTGTGGAGTTTGCCAATGCAGAAGATTCTAAAGCCGCAATGGCCAAGGATAGGATGACACTTGGGAGTCGTTATATTGAGTTGTTCCCTTCATCCCCTGAGGAGATGGATGATGCAATTTCAAGAGGACGGTGACTCTTCTGACAACATCTTCATTTTTATTTGCTACTCTAAACCTGTTATGATTATTTACCTTGTTGTTTTTCTTCCCAGCTGGGATTTTTCCCTTACTAGTTTTCTTGAGTCGATAGTAAGATACCTTATAAGTGTTATGATTTGAGAGGTGGTTGTTTTATATCACATGTTAAATACAAGAAGCTAAGATCTTTATTAGGCTTTTATCTAATCTTTGATTGTGGCTTGACAAATTGGTCACTAGGTTACAAGTCGAATTTCCTCTGGACATTTTAGGCCAATTAGATGATAGTTTGCTTTGCTATGCTAGGTATAGCTTTATCATCAATCTGTTAGGCAAAACATGTGAAATGTTGTGCCCTCATAGGATTCTTTTGATTTTATATGGCAAAAGAGTGTATGTCACAAGTTTGTATCTCATTATTTGGAAGATTTGGCTTCTTTATTTTGCATTGATATTTTGTTAAACAAGAGGCCTGATATTTATATTCCTTCCAGAAAGGAAATGTCCCAAAATGTTAAGCATGGTTGGAAGAGAAAGAGCATGTATTCATTAGAAATCACATTTTTCCTAATGAGTATGTGGCATACAAGGGTTTCACTCTTCTTTTTTTATCTGGATACTTAGTAATTATACAATTTGTATGGACATGAAAGTTGCGGTAATTAGTGAACTGTCAAACAACTAAAGTAGGTCAGAGTAATTAGAATTCTAGGCCTGATTCTTGTAGAATAAAGAAACAGATTTTAGATGTAATTGCAGTTGATTTAGAAGATATGCACCGCCATAATGATCAGTTAATGTGAATAGCGACCTCAGGGACTATTCTCTTAGCAATGTTTGGTAGGAAGGAAAATAAAGGGAAGGGAAGTATGTGAGGAAAAAGAAAAGGAAGGTGAGGAAGGAAAGTTATTTTAACTTCCCTGTGTTCGGTATGAAGGATGGAAAATAGAGAGAAAGAAAGAAATTAGAGGTAAATTTGTAATTGAAATTGTTAATTTAAGTTGAACGAATGTTTTCCTCTCATTTTTGGAAGGATTGGATTTGGAGGGATGGAAAGGTGCAAATCCATGCATATTCCTCCCTCTTTATGCCATTCGGATTATATGCTTTGCTTTTCCTGAGTAACGGACCTGAACTAGCAACGGAAGACAAGTGAAGCTTAAGAGGGGTTATATATTGTACCTTATTTACATACCATTAGCGGGCAAGTTTTCATTGCTAGGGTAAAATGATTCGTTGGTTCTTGACCTTTTAAATTTTGATAGAGTTTCCTTTTAGTGCCTAACCTCTTTATTGTTCCATTCAAGTCCCAAACCTCTTTAAATTTTTGCAGTTTAATCATTCTATTAAGTAGAAAGTTTCGTTAATATGGATTTAGGATACATGTATATCAAGATATTGTTTCGATATATGGACATTTCCATTTACTTCAACAGAGTTGTTTAATGGAAGAAGATGAAGGTGGAAGCTGAGCCTCTTGCAAGCTTGAAAATTACACTCCAGGACCAGGTAGGCTCGTAACATGTAAGCCTCGTGGAAAATTTGAGCATGGGGTGAAATAGGTGTAAATTGTCATCGAGCTGTCTTTGATGTTGAGTTTTTGGTTGAGTTATAGCAACCCCAGTTCTTGATATGCAAAACCAAAGTAGATAATAGCATCGAAATCATAACTCAATTTTTAATGGCCTTAGAGATTTTGTTTATCTTATCTACCTATGAATCTCATCATGCAGTAGGGATTGGTTTATTTTAAATTGCAATATATCATCAAGGTACAAATCCCATCAATTGATATTATTGTTTTGGAAATTTTGATGCTAGTCGAAATAGGAAATTGAAATACTGAATGATTTGCTGAAGTGTATTGAAACTTGCGCCATCATTACTCAACTCTGAATCCTAGGGCTGCTGGCCATATTTATTAGGATTCTCAAAGGGCTGAGATATGTGCTCAATCATAGTTGTAGGTTTGTTTTAAATGTCAAGCTTTAGCAGGAGGCTGAGGCAAAAGCAAATGAGAAATAGAGAGGTATATCAGCTGGTAGAAAGAAAGAAAAGAAAGAAAAGAAAAGAAAAGAAAAGAAAAGAGAAGGATGTATCCTTGAATGAGATGATAAGGGGAGCAAAATATTGTTAAGGGGCATTCCAGTCTTCCTCTCTTTTCCTTCAGCTCTCCACTTCATATTTTCTTTCCCTCTCATCAAATATAACCCTTTTCGAAGCTTGTTACAAACAAATTAAGTTTGTGCAAAATAAAGAAGCCAAGCAAAGGGGAAAGAAAAATGGAATATGTATATATATATTTATATATAAGGCACCTCATGACTCTTCTTTTACGCAAGAAATTGAATTATATGTGTGATATTGCTAATTAATACCCTTTGCATTCTCTTTGACCAACTACCCATGTAAGTAAAGGTAATCTAATGATTTCTCCTTTCTTAAGCTTGCCTTGAATTCGTGCGTTCATTTTTTATCGAGATTGTCACCTACAAATAAATTATTATTATTATTATTATTGTTATTATATGTCTGCATGCGTCAATGTGTATTTCTATTTTTATTTTTCTCATAAAAATTCAAAATTAGAATGTAAATATTAAAAATTATTTTTTAATTAAATATTAATATCAAGAGGGTAATTGATAAGATTAAAATTGGCAAAATGTTCAAATAAACTCTTAAATTATTTAAAAAATTTTAAATAATTATTTATTTTTAATACTTTCAATCAAACTTTTATATTTTTATTGTGGATCAAATAAGTTCGTACAACTAATGATTGATTAATTGTCTTCAGTAAAAATGTCATTAATCATTTTATATTCATCTGACACTAACATGTTATTAATATAGAAGATGAAAAATGTCACTTGATTATATTATTATGTTAAATCAATATATCATGTTATTGTTAATTATAATATGTTAACGTATCACATCATTATCAATTATAATATATTAACATGTCACGTCAGTACTACATGATATATAATGACAAATAATATTTTGACTAAGTCAATTATCAATCATAAATAAAAATACAAAATTTTTATTAAACGTAATAAAAATATAAAAAATTATTTGAATTTTAAAATTTATATAATTTATTTGAGCTTACCACTTCAATGTATACACAAATATAAATATACACATGCATGTATATACACATACTTACGCTTGTTATTACATAACTCAAACCAATAATTTAAATTGGAATTCAAGAGGAAAAAGATATAAATAATATAATATAATATTGAAGTATGGCATGATAATGTCAAAGGGTTGGATAAGTGAGCCACGTGTACAAATGGTGAAACCTAAATTTTAGGATCCCCTGAAAACTAGCTGTTTAACGAAACGATAAAAGGAAAGAAGGAAGTTGAAAATGGAGGCAAATGAAATGAATTTAAAATGATGAGAGCAGAGCAGAGCAGAGCAGAGGAGGAGGAGGAGCAGGTGAAGGCTAAGATTTAGGGCTTGGAGACAAAAAACCAGTGGAGTTCTCTTTCCCAGTACCCTTTTATTTGTTTTCTTCTTGTCTGCCAATTAATAGTTTATTAAATTTGTGTGACTCTTTTATGTAGACAAAAATAAATAAATTCACGACGGAATCTTAACTATAATTAACCGTTCATTGGGCAGCACTAGCTAGCCTCTCTCTGACCATCTTATTCCTCCCTTATAATCTGCGTGATTCTTCAAACAATGCTTTGCTCCCAATTTACATTGACTACATCTTCCTTCCCTCTTTTTCTTAAGTTTCCATCCAATCCAACATTGTACCCTGTTTTTTTTTTTTCTTTTACCTGTAATTAGTGATATAATTCATCATAAATTTACTTTTTCCGATTAATTATTAGTGAAGTAAAATACTTGGGCAAAACAGAGGTGACATAGTTTGTATTACTATTATAAAGTCTCAAGAAGCACCCAAGCAGAGACGAAGTCAAGATTCGACATTTGGCAGAGGAATAAGAGGTGAGTTTATTGTGAGGTATTGAGACAGTGGGATTTGCAAAAATAATTCTACTATAATAGACTTTACTTAAGTTTTTAAATTCACAAAAATTAGTTATCGATTAATTATTACTAGGCATATCACCAAACAAAAAAATTATGATAAGGGTAAAATTATAAAATTTTTAAAAAAGTAAGGGTAAATTATGAAATTTTAAAACTTTTGGAGCACCTAAGAAATATGTTTATATAAAAAAAGACGTACCATTTGAAAAAATTCTTAAATTATTCAAAAAAAATTACGTTCAATTAAGTTCATATATTTTTATTTTTGACCAAATAAATTCTTATAATTAATGATTAATTAATTAATTATCATTAATTAAAATATTACTTGTCATGTTAAGTTCACGTGTAACTAACGTGGAAGGTGTAAATTCTCACACGATCATGTTATCATGTTATGTTATTATCCATTATGACATGTAAACATATCACATAACACCACACCACATAAAATGGCAAGTGATATTTAATAATAGTTAATCAATCATTAGTCATAAAAATTTATTTGACTTAAAATAAAAATATAAAAAAATAAAAAATTATTTGAATTTTTTCTAAATAATTCAAGAGTTTTTTTCAGTAATATGCCAAATAAAAAATTATCTCTAAAGATAATTATAGATAATAAAAGATACTAGTACTTTGTTTAAAAACTATGAATAGCGGGCAAGCCTCTTTACCCAAATTATACCAATTAATAAAACCAAATACTCAAATTAAAATTAATTAAATCCCCACAATATAATATGCGCAAAGTTAATTTGAAAACGCTTCTCTCCCTCTTTGCTTTCTCTAGGTACGGCTTAGGGCAACGGGCAGACCCTGCCCAAAGTTTTCTCAATCAAATATAACCCCCAGCATTCATGAGTTTGTAAAAATCCTCTCTCCCCCACTCTCTTATCTCTCTAGGGTTTTGATTACCTCTTTTCATGTTCCGTAACTTGGGGTTTTCTTTCTTCCAGTTTGGTCTTCCTTTGGTGTTTCACACTTTCAACAAAATCCAAGTTCATCCTTTTGCCTTCAAGTCTTGGGTTTTATTGGTTTGCTGATTAATAGTGCTGTGCTGCGCCTTATAACAATTTCTTCAGTTGAAATTTGGTTAGATGATGATCTGATGTTGGGTTTTTCTCTGTATCGTGTTCAAGTCCATTTTGGGTGGGATTTCTTTTGTTCACAAGCATTAGGTCATGAACATGAAAAGTTTGAGCTTCTAAAGGGATTGTTCAGTTGGCTTTTTCTTACTACTTTTCAGTCAAATTTAGTTGCTTTGCTTTAAAGTAGTCCACCAGGTTTTAGACGTACTAGATGGCAGTTTTTCTGCCCTATTGGTAGTTTCTTCTCTTCACCCTGAGAAAAACTTGGTAAAGGGTTTAACTTGTTCACTCTTTCCAGTTTTTGGAATACCTTTGGTTTTGTACTTCAGCTACTGCTCTTTAACTATTCATCCACTATATCTAGTTTTTTCCTTTTTTACTTTATCATCCTCTTTCAATGGCACCCACCAGCAGAAGCAGCAAAACAAGAAGAAGAGCAAGCAAGCCAAGGAGAAGTAATTACAAGAAGAAGCCTGTAAAGCCCAAGATCAGTATTCAAACGACATCAGTGGTGGAGGATTTGCCTTCAACGTCTTCTACCATAAGCTCAGACAATATTGGCAAGATCGATGGCTTTGATTTTGAAGGTGTAGATGATATGATCACTACGAGTCCTTGTTCCACACCAAAAGCTCAAAGGTTTCGAATACCGGAGATCAGTTCATGCCCTCCAGCACCAAAGAAGCAAAGAGTTCTCTCCAGTTGCTCATTGCAAAGAACTCCTATTGCTTTCTTTGCTCCTCCAGACTTAGAGCTCTTCTTCTTCTTTGCACTTAGAGATATCTCCGTCTGATGATAAGTGCTTTCTTTTACATATAAGATCATTTTAATAGTTTAAGAGGTGTTTCTATTTGATTTTCTTTTAGTATTAGTTTGATATTTTAAATTTGATATCATTGAGGCATAGTGTGAGAACTTAAGACTTTTTGAGTGAGTGATTTAGGAAGAAGAAGAAGAAGAAGTTGGCAGCTATATTGCTTACTTTTTGGGGGGGGTAATTGTAGTTGGGTTTTCAAATTTGTAGGGTATACTAATCACTAAATTTAGCTGGGCCTGATCTCCAACTAAATTTAGCTTTAATTCCTACTTTTTTGTCTATTTAATATTTCTTTTCAAATGTATTGCTGACTTTTTGAAGTCTGGGAAGAGTGCAATATTGTAATATATGGGGTGCAATTTGAAGTTTGTAAGTGTGATTTATATATGTTTTGTTAAATGTTAAGTCAACCTGAGAAAGTGAAAGAATAGATACTTCTTCCTGTGTGCAAACCTTCTCTTGTTGTTTTTCTTTCTTGTTCATCATAGAAAGCCTAAGACATTAGAACAAGATTTATAACAAATTTTCTTATCAATAAATCAACTAATATCTTCCCAATTTGGTTGATTTGATATGTGTGGCAGTATAAGGAAAACAATATTTGGTGAACATCACTTGATTAATTTGAAGATATATATATTTTCAATTGTGTTTTTCTATGCTGTTGTGTGGGTACCCAAACATCCAATTATAAGGAAGCACTATTGATTGTATAAGAAGAAAATGAGATAGCAGACTTGATTAATGGCTAAATTGGTGAAATTTGAGGGTCCCCCCTCCAAACAGTAGAGGCATCCCCTTTGATTGTGATGTAAAACAATAGAAAAGACTTCTATGAAAGGTCTTCCCCCCATACTCTACTTTTGGAGTGAAGACTGTGTGTGTGGGGGGGGGGGGTGAGAATATAAAAATCTTTTGATCAAGTTTTAAGTTTTTCTGTTTTCCCATTTCTAGTTTGCTAACTACGGTCAAAATTCTCTTGGGATTATGACTACAGGACAACTTTTTAAGTGTGGAAGCAGCAAAAAAAAAAAAAGAAAGGAAAAATATAGGATCAATGCCATCTGAACCTCAAGGGGGGATTAACCCTTTTTTTTCCTTGGCTGCAGAGTGAGAACAGAAAAGAAAGTATCGGGTTGGTGTTGTTTTTAATATAAATTTGCAAGGTTAAGATCATGTTGTCAGATTGTGGGTGTCTGGGCTGAGCCCAGCATTGCTAGGAGAATCCAATGAAGAGACTCGTGCGGGTTGTGATCATTGTTACAGTGGAGAGAATCTCAAGAAAATTAATTTTCTCATGATATTCTTTTTTTCTTCTTTTTCTTTATATATTAGACCTACATATATATATATATATATATAATGATAACAGCAATGCTGCGAACTCTTTCAATTGGGCAGCAGTACTCTTCCATTATTTATCATTGGCTTCCCCTCTCAATTATTTATTTCCATCATTTTTCTTTTATTGCATGCTTATGATCATATATTGCTTCATTAGAGTTGGATGGTTCTTTCTTTTTTTTTTTTTTTTTTGTATGTTTTTGGCTTCTTCAGGTACTGATTAGAATATTATATGGAAAACTTTATTGAATCATAAGTAAACAATATATTGATTACCAAATTAAATAGTAATAATAATAAAGCGTACAATATTTGGTTCACCTGAAGCCATCATCTCTACGGCTCAAAACCTGGACTTCTGATAATGATCCCTGTTAACTGTTATCATGTAAGAGATGATTCAAACATTTTTTTCTTCCTATTCATTTGCTGGATAAGAGCAAAACATGAACGATTTTAGTCAAAAATTACTTGACATAATGAGCATCATTATTTCCTTTCCTACCTATATATTTTCCTGGCTAAATTGATAGACTCCAACAAGCATCTAATAACTGGAGTAAAAAGTAAAGGTAACTCGGTTCTAAGTTTGCTAAAGCAAGGTATAATATAGTATGCTGATGATTTTACCTTCTTAATTTCCTCTATTTGCCTGCCTGCTATGGGTGGTGATTTCAATCCCTCTCAACTCAGCTTAAAGAGTAATCAATCTGACGGAAAGTAACTCTGCAATTATTTTCCATGAAAATGGTCAAACAGTAATGTGTTTTTTGCCTTTAATGGGTAGTGAAGGACATGATATTGCCACCCAAACAAATTGGTAATGGGAGCCTAATTCAACCCTTAAAGATGGGTGATTGTGAATTGTGAACACTCTTAATTTATTTCACCTTTTCTTCTGATGATTGATATGACCTTTTCTCTTTCTATCTATCTATCAATTTGTTGTCCAAGCTTTATATCATGGTGTTTGCATACGTTTACATATAAGTATTTATATGGTCCAAATTTTGAATAGTACTTAAATTTGAACTGTAATCCTCTCTTTTGTGTATGTATTTATATATAAATATATGGTATTTGAAGATTATAGTTGTTGATGGAAGTGATGAGATTAAAGTTTAAATGATGATTGTTGAAGCAGTCAGTATCAAAGTCACAGCCAAAATTAACCTTTTGTGAGAAAAAGTGAGATGTTTCACCATGGGACTGGTAGGTAGAGATGAAGTGCATGTGTTGTTAAGAGTGCAAATATCACCGCCTTGATGTATGATGAGATGACTTAAAAAGAGACAAGTAGTGGCCAGAGCTTTAGCTTTGAATGTCTCCCTCTGTGGGAACTTTCGGAATTAAATAATTGCAGAAAGAATATATACAGATATATATAGAGATGATGATGATGATGATGATGGGGGTGGGCTGCATTCATGTCCCTCCGCTTTCAATTAATCATGAGATCCCTTTCCCTTAGAGCAACCACAAACCCCTTTATCACACTCCTGTGGTCCCTTGCTTGCTGGTTATGACTCTTATACATGACCCATAATCTGTTTATAGATGACCATGACGCATGAGCCATGACATGGAATATGTTTCTCATATATGAATATATAAACATGTACATGCACATACCCTCATTATCGTATATATGTACATGTATGCAATGAATTTCATATACCTGCAAGATTAATTTCTAAACTTGAAGCAAATTACTAATATATGCTGTTTGTTAAAAGCCTTGCTCAGGCTCCATTTGGTTGTTTATTTTGCTTTCAGAAGAAAAACACAGAAAAAAAAAATTGCATTTATAAGAGATAAAAGCGAATAATATTTCTGAATTATGATTAAAGATTTAAATTATAATCCTTTTGAAGAATAAAATGGATAATTTTATATTTACATAGAATAGTTATGTTGAGAACTTAGTATTACATTTTAATTATTTACTCATTTTGTTATAATTTAATTATGATTGTACTTCTTACAATTTGCTTTTTTTCTTTTTAATAACGATTTAAGTAAATTGTAAAAATAACAACAGAAAAGAACCTTAACTAGTTAACAAATGCTTATATTTTTCTCACTTTTTTTTAAATACTTTTAAATTTCTGGACAACTTAAAATTTATAACAACATATATTATAAATAAAGGTCTTCCTCTATTTGATAGAAATATTTTTTGAGTTGAAAATGTGGATGCGTGACATAAAAAATAAACAAGTGTATAAATAAATTGGATTAATTTATTTTTGGAGACTGAAATTTTACCCAAATTATTCATAATATTCTGTCAAATTGTGTCAATAAAAAAAAAACTAATCTTATATTACACAAAACAATGAGAAGTGAGAAACATGATTCCTTCTTTAATTCCAAAGTGGCCAAAACTTTAAATATATGTTGAAAGTTAAAACTGGCTCAAGAATTGGTGACATTCTGAGTTCACATTTAGATTCTGAAGGGGACACCATCACCCAAAGTTAAATCAATCTTTTTACAGCCAATTCGAGACCAAATAGATTCAAGTTAATCCGTGAAGGGCTTTTTTATACCACTATTGACCATTTTTATTAAATAAATCTAAAATTAATATAAATCGTACGTGTGTAATGAGATAAAAAGAGTACATGGGGGACATTGGAATGAGGGATGACATCTTAAATTAATGAAGTTAATTATAGTTCTTTCCAATTAATTAAAAGTTTTTTGGCAGGAAAAATTAATTTAATTATTAAACTGCATATGGATTGATGTCTCTCCTAAAGTGGAAGAGCTCCTTTTTCAATTCCAATGATGGATTTATCCTAATTATCAAAGCACTGACTTCACTTTGATTATTAAAGTGAACTTGTTTAATCTCAGCTTTGCCCATCTTTTCTAGAATCCGAGGTTGCCCCACTCTTCTTTCTCTAGCAAAATTTATTAGTAATAATCCTTTCTTTTTAACTTTGAAGTCTAAACTAGTTACTAGTTACACCCACCCTAACTTTCTTGCTTTATTTCTTCCTAATTTCTCTTCTTGTACGGTACATTAGTTTACATATGCAATTGTTATCTTTTCTTTATTTCATGTAATCAAGAGGTTTTTTATTAATTATCATCCGAACATTTAATTAAACAAATAAGTGTATTAAAGTTTTGTTCACTAATTTCTCTACTTTAGGATTGGAATCAATCTCTTCCTCCCTGAATTTGTACTTAGAAAACAAAGATATTAATCAAAATTACTAACATTAAATAATTAATAGTTTCATAATTTTTTTTTTGGGCGGGGTGGAAGGGTGTTAAGAGGGTATCCTAGGCTTTGGAAAAAGGGGTTCAAAATCAAAGCATGGTGTTGATTAGAGGCCTAAAGAATATCAAGGGGGCGGTGGGCCGAGCTTTAGGAAAACATTGCCTGTTGGGCTTTATGTTTAAAGGGATACCTTAATGGGCATTGATTTGGAAGGTTACCTTTAAGTAACAGTCTGATTTAGTTTAAAGAAAACAAAACAAAGGGATTATAGACTTGATGTCATCTTTTTTTTTTTTCCTTTGTTTTTGGATGGATATGATATGATTGATGGGGAAGTGATGAAAGAGGGAAAGATGGGAAAAGCAAACTCAACAATACTGTCATACTTTTTACTGTACATTACATGTTCTCATAGTATTATTTAATAACAACCTTATGAGAATCGTTATGAACCCATGTCTGGCACTATCCTTGCCATGCAACTGTCATTACTCAAAAAGAAAGATCAAAAGTTACATTAATGTTGATCCTTTATCTTTTGCCTTTTCTTTCCTTTATTTTTTTTCCCTTGCTGTGATGAACAAAGATTTGCTTTATCATTAAGATATAATCTTAATCTTGATCTCAATCTACAAGCATTAATGTTATTTGAAACATGAATTTCAATTTCTACTTTGTGGAATATTATATATTGAGGAGCAAGAGATTGATATTCCTTGTTTGAGTCTCATAACTATGGGTTCCTGGAATCCCTGCTAGCTACCATTATAGTAGAGGGGAAAGAGGTTGGACAAAATGTGAATGATTTTACCATGATTAGTTAATATATTGTTCGGAAAATATATTTATAATAAGATCCTAAACCCTTTTGCTTATAAGAATATTTCATTTGATCTTTAGTATTTTCCTTTCCAAATGCGTGTGAAGGATATTCTTTGCAAATTACTCTGTCGACTACTTTGAAAATTGCTAAAGTAGTCAGTGTATACATGTAATTCTTGTCTAGACTTTAAGGCCAAGTGCTAATGACAGCATCTTCTTTCTCAATTGGAAAAGCCTTGTCAAGCAGCACCTTCTTTTTCAGTGTGATGCAGTATCAATTGATCAATGCTCCTTCTTGTTTCTGAACTTCAATTATTCGGATGAGTTGGTTGGTTGGACCGAAAGAAAGAAAGAAAGAAAGAAAAGTATTTTCAGACCAAAGGATTCTTCTGGAAAAAACAGGTGCCAGCTTTTGTCTAACTTTGCTTAGGCCATTGTATTCCAAAGCAAAGCAAAGATGGGAGAGGGGGAGGGGGAGAGCTGGGGTCTCGCCCATAACCTGTAAAAATTATTTAGAAAAGCAATCGCTGTGGCTCTTTAGACTGCACCAGGGATTCCAGTACTGCACTTTAATTAATAATCTCAGTCATATGAAACTACTCCTCATAACCCATTTCTCTTTCAAGTGGGATTAATTCTTTTTCAATCAATCATTACTCATTTAATTTGTTATGTATTTTACACCGTACGTGTTGTATGATCAGATCTTTTTATGGTAAACATATCTATATATTTATATATCTTTCAATTCGAGGAAAAATTAAGGTCAAGAAATTAAGTGATCTCTAATTAATTAAGAACCTTAATTTTTTATTCAAATCTTATATGTTTTCAGAGATGAATCCTGGTAAGATGGCTTATTCTGCATTAAGCTAGCAAAGCATAATGACCTCTTTATTACGCCCAACACTTAGGACATGTACAAAGCAAGTTTACAGGACCTCTTTATTGTATATTCTCTTCTTTCTCTTACCTCCATTTCTGAGCAAGAGAAAGGAAATACTTTCTCTTCTTTTCCTTCGTCTTGATATATGTATATTCCTTCATTTTCTTTTTCTTTTCTTTTCTTTCGAAGACATCCTAGACAAAGCTTTAACTCTGCTTGGCTTACCCCCGATTAGGTATCTTCATCACTAATCTTTCAGAATGGAGAAAAATGAGGGTGAACTTTTAAGATCACCAATTTATTTTTAACTTTGGACCACAAATGCCCTTTGTTGAACAGATTCTTTTGAGAAGAATAAAGTATAAATTTGTCTGGAAATCAAACATCCTATTCATTAAAAAAAAGTATGACATGGAAGACAAATACTTCTCAAAAAAACATGCAGGGAGGATTATAATTAAGCACTGTGAATATGTTCTTCCTAACGTATCTTCTACAACTTAACTTTAGTTCTGTGAATTTTCCTTTCATTTAAGGCAAGGTTTCTGTTCTTTGACAACAAATTCCCCAACAATTCAGAAGAAAGCAGAAGGAAACTTCATTTCTTCAACCCTGCAGTAAGCATGCATGAACATATATACAAAGTTCATGCGATCATGTGGTACTGCATATTCTGTTCTTTTGATTATTCTCCAACCACAGCTGAGCAAGGGAAAGGAAAACCTTTCTCTTATTTTTCTTTCACACACATATATATATATATATTCCTCCTTTTGTTTCCCTTTCTTTAACCCTATTCCCATATAACGAATACAAAGAGAATGTTCAATAAATCTGCTAAGTGTACGTAGTTATTCCCTATTACAGCATCTTTATTTATCAAAGGTATAAAGTAGAATATGATCTTTAACAATGGCCCCCTTTTTTGCCAACAAAATAAAGATCTGGAATATCCATTAATTTTTATATCAAAATACCATATGCTGTAAGCCTTGTTTTGGGACCTTCCCCTCCCCCCCCCTCTTTTCCTCTCTATTTTGCTTGCGAGAGTAGAACAAGCTGGTATAGTAAATTAAAATACAATTTGGCATAGCTAGTAGCTACACTGAGGGCTATTGTACAAAGCTTATGCATGTTCTCTTTAATCTTTAGTACTGTATATTCTCTTCCTTTTCTTATTCTCCATTGCTGAATAAGGGAAAGGAACAACTTTCTCTTCTTTTCCTCCCCCTCGTTCTTTCATTTTCTTTTCTCTCCTCTCTCCTTTGATGAAACACATAGAAAGAAAAGAGTTGATTCTGCTTGACATCCCCCTATCTTCACTGATCATTTGATTATTGAGGAATAATGTTAAGAGTGGCTTTAAGATCACACATTTTATGTTACCTTTGGTCCACAAATGCCCTTTGTTGAACATTCTTTGGTAAGGGGATAAAGCATTAATTCCTCTCAAAATTAGGTATATTTAAAACTTTGAAGGAAGGTGCATGCAAAAGAATAAAGCTCATTCTCCCACAATTTTTGAGATATCTTGTAAGCCATTCCGTAACAAAACTTCAAAACATTTTAAGCAGAACGAGTGAAAATGGTTTTATAGAAAAGTGTTTTTATATACATAATAATGATCAAAACATACGTACGTCTCTTCATAATACAACTCTCGTGAATAAATATAATGTTTCGTTATTGAAATATATAAATTTTTTTATAAACAAGTATAACATTTTTCTTGATGAACAAACATGTATAACTTTCAAAATTTATGTTAATTTAATTTATAAAAATTAGAATAATTTGTCAATTTTAAAAGATTATTCATTTTTAATATAGAATAAAGAGATCCACTAATATTCTAAACTACCCACACCGATATATTAAGTACATGTGTTGGAGTTGCAGTTGGTTTTAACTAATATTACTTGATCTAGCCATAAGGTATAGAAAGGTCGGTTGGCTATGTTACTATGGTTTATGTCCTATTAGTTCACTATTATTTAATTCTTTTAGGCAAGTGAGTTAACTAGGATTTTAATTAATTTTGAAGAGCATCAACAGTTTGGTTCTTGTTCATCTCAATTATTTGTTATTTGAGAAAACACCTTGGTTTTTTGATCATCAACAATATATAAGAGCAACTTTCCTTGATTATGGGAGGGATAAAGTAGAAGAGAAAGAAATTATCCCTTTGGTATATGATTCCCATTCCTATGTATGCAACATTTTCAGACAAGATTTTAGTCTGAAAAGTTGGAAGAACAAACTCATGGGAGGTATATCCAGAATCCCCCCTTGGAATTTATTAGTTCAAAAGCTTCATCTCTTACATTTTTGAATGTCAAGAAAGCGAATATAGCTACATTTAAGTTCTTTGTTACTGCATATTCTGCTCTTTCTCTTAATTCTCCAACATTGCTTAAGGAGGGGAAAAGAGAGAACTGTCTTTTCTTGTATTCTTTCTTTAATTTGTTAATTATGTATACAAGGACAGTGTAGTTTGCCAAACTGTTGTAAATTAAGAAGAATCATTCCAAGGCACCATGCATATCTTTATAAATCTAAGAGAAAGAAGAAATGCTCTTTAAGATCAGAAATATATGTTGCTGCCCCTTGGTCCACAACTACACCCTTTATTCTCCTTGTTGGACATATTCTTTTGTGTGGGGATCCATATATATACTACAATTTATCAAATGGCTTACTGGGAAAAGAAGTGCTCAGGCTTATATTGCTCTCAAAAAACTAATGAAAATTTCAGTACAAAGACGTGTAAAGATTTGATTCCACATGTATTCTTTATTCAAATAATTAAATTTGAATTTAACAATGTTTGTCGTCTTCAATTTTAATAACGTAAAGAACATATTGATATTTTAAAATTATCTTTTAAATATTTCGATGGGAAGACATGCCGCATGTTTTGATTCTCGAATGTTATAGTCAAATTGCACTTGAAGCAATTTGAACTTAGAGATCCATTGATAACTTGTTATTTTAGGGATTGAATTTTTATTATTATTATTATTATTCTATGCATTACTTGCTAATATAATTTTAATTATTATTCACATGTGTGGAATTCAATCATAATTTAAACATCATACTAATCTCACTTCATAACAACTTGAGATTTACATGTATCTATATATATTTATTTATTCTCATGAAGTGATATTTAATTCTTAATAAGATGCAATTAGTTATTGTGATTGGTATTAATGATTGTAATAAAATAATTACAATCGCAATCACAAAAATATTTAATTATTATCTAAATAGTTTATGATACGAATAAATTTGTTGCAATCGAAATTTTTAGTCATATGAACGGATTCTAACCAGTTGAGGCTTACGATAGTTTTGTGGGATGGACATAGGGAGTTGCAGCCCATGGAACAATTCTCAAGGCCAAGTATGGATTGGACCAACAAGCTAACCAGCAGGCAAAGGCCCAAACCCAATAGATCTAGCCCTTTACCTATTGTTGTAATGCACTAATTGTATCGATTTTTTTTTATTTGAAAAAAGAAGATTCGAATCTTACCCTTTAAAGAGAGATTATATACTAATTAATGAATCAAATACTCGAGTACTTGTATCAATTTAAATTTAATTTAACCATTGTTATGTTTTTTACTTGATTCAATTTCCATTGCTTCTAATCTCAAGTGTACATGGTTAGATCAAGTTGAGCCTTGATTGATGCCTCCAAAATTTAAGATAACGTTTAAACGCATTTAAGCTCATAAGTTATTATTACTAAAATTAATTTAAATTTTTTTATATTAATATATTCATATTTGAAAAATAAATCAAATAAAAAAAGTATTTCATAATTTATAATAATATTTCAGACTAAGCTCAATTTTACAAAATCTTCTCCAAGACCCGATCTTCATTGAGCCTAACCAATAACCTGATTTTGATATAATAAAATAAAATAAATAATGTAGTTTTACACTTTAATTATTCAGAAAAATCTAACAAATTATTAAGGTTTGTGGAAAAGCATTGTTGAGTAGCACAAGCATGCAGCATGTAACTGCATAGAATAAAAATATTTGAGCTAGCTAGTGAACTTGGTTTTGTCTGTGAAAGCTAATTGTGAGCGAATTAATAAGGATGAGATGAAAGCATGGAATTAATGTTGCGAGACAATATCCCTTGGACCGCCATTCATGAAATATTTAAAAATGTAAATTCAATACTTTCATTTAATACTTTAAGTAGAAATATTTAAAAAAACTATAATTGTCAACGACGATTTTTGCATATTTCGAAAACGTTGTATGATAGTGTCAGTGAAAACACTATCAGCTACATCTTTTTCAATATATGTCATCAAATAATCATTCATCCACTTGTCATTCATTCGATTGCGTAACTGAATCCAAACTATCAAATTAATTAAAAGATTTTTAGATATGAAATATTTAAAAACTTAATTTGGATTAAAAATTACTTACAATTGAAGCCTAATTGAGTTATTTTGAGAAAGTGAAAAACACAGTAAAGTCACTGCAGGTCTCAAGAGTAAGATTTGAATTTTTGAAGAGGGAGAGTAGTTTAGGTTTTGACATTTTTAATAAAATTTTAAATTATAGAAGGAAATTCTTTTATCTTTCCATGTAGAATTTAAATATTAATATATAAATTATTTTTTGATAAATCTACTTTTTGATAAAATTTAAATATTATTTTTTAAAAATTATTTAAATATTATTGAAAAATAAAATGACTCAAAAAAATGGAGTAAGAAAAATCTTGTTCTTCATTAACAAGATGAAGATATATATATATATATATATAATATACATGACTTGCTTAGAGTGCAAGTAAAGTAAATAATATTAAATGAAGTTTTCTAATCTTATACTTCCTTCGTGTGCAAGTATAGAAAAAGATTAACAAGAAAAGATTATATAAAAGAATAAATCTCATAAATAAAAAATCCTCCAATATTCTCCCTCAAGTTGGGCATAGTTGGAGCATGAAGAGTAGAAATGCCCAACTTGAACAATAATTTATGAAATCAATCATACCCAAGTGCTTTAGTGAATATATGTTAGTCAATTTTCTATCAACGTAAGTATACATATTGGAACAATAATATAGCAAAGAGAAAAGTGTCGATTTCATAGATAATTAAATTATTTTTTATTGTTACTTACTAAAATTGTAACACCTTAATCTTATCGAAACAATTAAATTTAAAATTATTAAAAAGAAAAATTAAACTAATAAACTGAAACTAAAATTAAATATTGAATTTATTTTATAAAACTCACTTAACTACCAAACCTAAAATTATGATGTCCCTCAATACTTCATCTGATTATTGTCTCTCTCTCTCTTAACTTAGTTTAATGGATTAAGTTGCTAACTTAGAGTCCTAAATTATTTACAAGCCTCTGTGTAGTTTCTTATAAAAATACCTCTCTCAATTAATTTATTATATGTCTATGCAAATTAAATTGAAGAAAGATTCATAAGTTTGTGCTTTAATATTGACTATGTATAGCTTATTGGTGTATGTCTACCCTATATGCAAATCAAACCACCTAATAAACTAAGTGTATTCGATCATATGCTGTTCCATTCAAGATTTACCTAAACCTCTTTCGTCAATGTTTAACCTAGGTTTCCAATTTAATCTAATTGGTGATCAAGCAACTGAAAGTATTAAGAACAGAATAAAATAAACAACTTAAATCTATCAAATATAAACAAAAGAAAGATAAATAAATTGGATTACATATTAAGTTCAATCATAATCTTTGATTAAAAGTTTAATTCCTCATAAAGTCACACATCATCATTGAATAAAGTTTAAACATTAAAAACAAAACTAAGAAAACAAGAGAATAACAAAAAGATAGAAAAACCAAGAATTGTAATCTTGATCTTCAAATCTCTTTGAATCTTTCAAATTCTTCTCAATTTCAATAACTTTGTGACTTGACTCTTAGCTGTCAATCTGGTGTTTCGTTCTCCCTTCAAAATCCTCCGAAATGTTATTTTTATAGGGTTTTGAAATTAGGTCAAGTTAAGTGAAGAAAGAAATCAATTTCAGCTGAGATTTCCTCATCAGACTATGTGGGCCGCAGTTTGCCCAATTAATTAACAGAAATCATAATTGCTCTAGGATTATTGCAATTCATCAATTTCAACAAGATTTTTGACCATTTTTCATGCCGAACTGGGTGAAGTGGTAAACATTAAAGTTGTATCTTTTTCTCTTAACTTTCCAATGGTCTAAGAATCACTTCATTTGGAGCTCTGTAGAGAGAGTTATAGTTGAAATACCAAAACATGTGCAGTGCAAGTCTACACTTTGAAATTGTTCTTCTTTTTCCATTAAAATTCTTCTTTCACCAAACACCTACAAAAGCATAAATAAATTAGTAACAATTTATCTTAACCACATTAACACCAAATTAAACATAAAATTAACTAAGATTAGACTGACTAACCTAAATAAAGTAATTTAAAATAATTAAATAAAACTTACTAATTTTTATGTATTACTATAAAAACTACATTAAATTACTATAAAAAATAATTCTATATCATAGAGTTATCAATATATTCGCCAATTGATTTCATGATGAAATAGTCCGAGTAATAAGAGTTTGTGACTGAATGTGTTGCCGGATGAAATGAGAATTTATTTCTATATGCTTTGTTCGTTCGTGGAAGACCAGATTTGCTGTGATGTGAATAGCAGCTTGATTATCACAGAACAAGGGAATCTGTCACAACCCAATTCTCAAGCCATGATCGGTGCAAGGACCTAATGGGCTCAGCCCACTAAGCTCAAGCAAGCCTACTAAATTGATCTTATACATTAATCCTTATTCATTTATAATCTGAAATTTGAAATGTTCAAATACCGTTCCTTTGAAAACTTTGCATAAAACACAATCATACATTCATAATGGCATCATCCACCAATATATATTCATAAATAGATTAAAAAATGATTCTTAATATTACACACCAAGTATTCATATACACATGATTAGACCTTGACCGTCAACGGAGTGACTCTGGGTACAATTACTAACATTTAATGTCACAGAAAACCTACCGAGCAATGGATAGGGAGGAACACCTCGTCTTAAGATCCAATCACCTTTGACTCAGAAAAACCTAAAACATGAATTTTAAAAACGTGAATACAAACTCAGTGAGTGAACATAGGAAGGGAAAAAGCAACGTTAAAGAAGGTTTAGAAATCATGATGCACATATTTGAAAACAATGCAACTTAGTTCACGTTCTTATTAAAATCCCTCCATCAAACCCCTGGTTATTAAATATTTTCATAATAAAGGAACCATATTTAGCATGAAATTGGAAAGAGAGAGAATTTTCAGTAATCATCCAAGCAAGACAGTATAAACAGAATGTTTCTTGCTGCAATAAAATCAATTCACAAGTAAATGAAAAATTTTCAAGATTCATCATGCCATACAATCACATATTATAATCATAATCTTTCAATTGCATATACATATACATATACTTAAGCATATATCAATTAGCATACCACCACATCGGCTCCAGCTCATGTGCATCCCCCCACATCATGCACATAGCCGGACACCCCATTTCACCCAGCTCATGTGCATCATTATCGGTATATACACTGCCCTCTACGCACATGCACGGTTGTAAATATCATGACAGCATCATTATCGGCATATGCACTGCCCTCTACGCACATGCACGATTGTAAATATCACGACAGCATCGTTACCGGCATGTGCACTGCCCTCTCCACACATACACGATTGTAAATATCACGACAGCATCATTATCGGCATGTGCACTACCCTCTCCGCACATGCACGGTTGTATCAATTATACAAAATTACTTAACAATATATATATATACATATCAGCGTCATATAGAAGTACATAGATTCATCACAATCATGTTCAACATCACAAAAACATTTCACTAAAGGCTTGTTCCCGTGCAAGTTTTTGAAGAAAAACCAATAAAACATTTTAGGGGATTCAATCAAACAGAAATGTGTATATCCCAAAACATTTTAATGCAAGTTCACTCATCTTGCTATAGCGGGATATTACATCGCTATTTGATTGGAGGTGTTTCTAACTATTTTCACTGGTCGATCACTCGTTATTTACTCCGACACGCCACCACAGTACTCTAACCTTATCTTTGCACTTCCTAACAATAATACGAACTCAGTATATTTAATTATATACGTATACAGGTAGCACTTCAATCAGTTAATCCTTACTCAAATTTATATTTTTCATCCTATCATGAAACCATATTCAACTAACTCACATCTTAATATATTTTTACCAAACTTACTTATATCCATTGCTTACGTAATTCCTTAAATTATATCACCAGCAACTTAATTATGATGTCACGTGTCTACTTCAACCTTTCTAAATAATTTCCACCCAAATCCATCTTATATTTCCACACAAAATCCACATATATGGCAGCAACAATCATTCTCACTTTCACTCGATTATTTCCTAATTTACAGGCATCGGTATCTATCTAACTTTCAATACTTTGTTTCTCAACCCTCCATCCACAATATTCCTTTTTCATTTCTTTCAAACGACATGCCATAAAATCTTAACAATTTTCAACTAGCTTATGCAAATAGATCCTTTCAACAACCATAATTTTCACAATATTCAACTACCCGTAGGCTTTAAAACATAGTGTTAAGCTTACCATTTTCCTTTTTCACTTTGAGACCTTCATATACCCATGGGTTTATTGGCTTACATGTTATCAATTTTTCTCCAATCAAGCCAATCTTTGCTGCCACAAGAGATTTCTCTAAGTCACTAACTCATTTTCAAAGACTACTCAAGCGAAAAATAAGAATTCTTACCATTCTTGAATCACCAAAACTAAGGTTTTTCTTGCTTTCTCTCTTTTTCTTTCTTCTCCTCCTAGGGTTTAGGTGTGCTAGAAATTGGGGTTAGAAGTTGTAACTTTGGTGCACTAGGAGTTGGGAGAGGAAAGAAGCAAGAAGAGAAAGGAAATGGAAAGAAAATGTAAGAAAATTAAGTTTCCATGGGAAAATGAGAGAAAGGCGTTGGAAGCTTCAAGAATGAAGAAGAAACATCTTGCTGGAGGAGATGAGGATTGTTTTGGGTTGATAAGGATGAGAGTCAAAGCTTCCTTTGGAAGCTTTGTGTAAAATTACTATTTTACCCTTTTTATTTCTTTCCATTTTAATTTAGTCCTCCCCAACACTCATTTAACTCCAACTTCCTTCTATTATCTTCTTCTACACATGTACAAACAAAGCATGAAATTTGTACTCCAATGCGGTGTCCCTGTAATATTTAAAATATTTTTTTACCCGTGCTATCTTTACTTAATAAAGACACATGGCCCCATTAACGTCATTTTTTCTCCAAAAGTTTCTCATTCTTCTTCTCCCTTACTTAGATTGACCATATACTCCTCCTTCATGAAAAATTTTGGCATTGAATAAAATATTAATATTTTAATATTATTTTATTCTAAAAATTTCCTATTGTCCCCTTGGTACCCAAAATACCGTATTAGGCCTTAATTGACTTCTGAATCACTTTTTATCTCACAAATTCTTCTTCGATAAAAATATTATTATTTTATTATTATTTCCTCGTGTGTAGAATATTTTATCTCAAACTATTTCTTTCATCTTTCATCATTTCTAAACATCATAATTAACCTCAATTGGCATCCAGTAAGTTTTTATTAATCACTATATCAAAGTACGAGGTATTATAGAATTGGTGCAGTATGTGTCACTCCAAAATCTCGTAAGAGTTGTATTAGCCAAATGATCTCATTCGTGGTGGTGGTCATGGCTCGGTATTTAGACTCAGTAAAAGTACAAGAAACCACCGTTTGTTTCTTGGATCACCATGAGATGGGAGAAGACCCAAGAAAAATAATATAGCCAGCAGTGGATTTGCGTGTTGTCGGACATCCTGCTTAATCTGCATCACAATATGCTCTCAAAGATAATGAACCATTCGAAGGAAGCAAAATACCTTGTCTTGGGTTCCTTTAAGATAACGCAACACTCTATGAGCAGCATCAAGATGTGGTTGTCGTGGGGCATGCATAAACTAGCTAAAAATATGCATTACATAGTTGATGTATGGATGAGTGATGGTTAGATAAAGTAAACGACCTATTAGGCGACGAAAGTGCTCTAGATCAGCACAAATTTCACCAGAGTAGAGTGAAAGCTTGTGTTGTTGCTCCATGGGAAAGTTGGTCGACTTACAGCTTGTGAGACCACTCTCAGATAAGATATCAATTACATACTTATGTTGGCTTAGTGCAATACCTGCTGAAGAACATGTCACTTCAATTCCAAGAAAATACTTGAGTTTGCCAAGAGCCTTGATGTGAAATTTTGCATCCAAATAAAGTTTCAACTTAGAAATGTGATCGGAATCTGTTCCCATGATGATGACATCATTAACATATATGAGAACTACAACAAAAAATCCTCCCATATGAGAAAAAGTGAACAAAAAGTGATCCACCTCTGAATGGCGAAAACCAATGGCAAGAAGAGAAGTGGTAAACTTATGATACCAATTTTGAAATGCTTGACGAAGTCCATATGTAGATTCCGTAATCGGCAAACCCGCTACTCCCCCTGTTTAGCAAACCCTTGTGGGATCTTCATGTAGACTTCTTTTTCCAAGTCACCACGTAAAAAGGCATTATTCACATCTAGTTGACGTAATTCCCAATGCTCAATCGAAGCAAGTGCCAACAAATAACGTACAGTGACTAATTTTACAACAAGAGCAAAGGTCTCATGAAAGTCAACACCCTCAATTTAAGTGTAACCTTTAGTAACAAGTCGTACCTTATAGTGCTTAATACTTCCATCTGGTTGATATTTGACTTTGTAAACTCATTTTGAATCAATAGCCTGTTTACCAGGGGGTAAGAGTTGCAAAGTCCAAGTATGATTTGCCCACAAAGAGAAAATTTCCTTTGCCATGGCTTCCCTCAAATGTGCATGTTTGATTGCTTGAAAAAAATGATTTCGGCTCGTCAGTGGATGAGATGGCTGCTAAGAAGGTAGTGTGACTAGGAGAACATTTAGAGTAAGAAATAAATTGTGAAAGAGGATGTATTGTTGAGTTGGTCAAAGGAGGAGATAGGAGCGACGTGATGCTTGAAGGACCGAGAGAGGGGGGTAAAATATAATCATAACCAGATAAGAAGCATGCAACTTGCCATTGTCGTTTGCCTGAAATAAGAGAAGTTTTTGAGATAATATTTTTAGACTCATTAACAAAGTTAGAACCAATTGGGTTAGATGAAGAGGCTATTGTATTAAATTAAAGAAAATGTAAATTCAATACATTCATTTAATACTTCAAAGTAGTAATATTTAAAAAAAAACTATAATTGTCTATGATGATTTTTGCATGTTTTAAAAACGTTGTATGATAGTATCAATGGAAACACTATCAGATACATCTTTTTCAATATATGTCACCAAGTAATTATTCATCCACTTGTCACTCATTCGATTGCATAGTTGAATCCAAACTATCAAATTAATCAAAAAATATTTAGATATGAAATATTTAAAAACTTAATTTGGATAAAAAAGTGTTTACAATTGAAACCTAGTTGAGTTGTTTTAATAGAGTGAAAAACATAGCAAAGTCACTATAACTCTCAAGAGTAGGACTCGAATTTTTTAAGAAGAGTGAATTAAGTTTTGACTTTTTTAATAAAATTTTAAATTATAGAAGGAAATTTTTTTATCTTTTCATATAGAATTTAAATATTAATATATAAATTATATTTTGATAAATCTACTTTTTGATAATATTTAAATATTATTTTTAAAAAAATATTTAAATATTATTAATATATAAACTTTTTAATAAAATTTACTTTTTGACCCTACTTCTTACAAAATTGTAATAATATTAGTGAGTTCATAGTATTATTAAATATATAAAATTTTAAGAAAATAAGATGATAAATAATTTTTTTTGAATTGTGACACCACTCTCGTGAACATGAGTCCGTCCTTTCTTGTGGTGATTTATGTTGAAATTCAGCAGTGGAACCAAGTGGTTCAACACATGCAAACAAGTTGAAATTCTTGCTAATCGATATCGTCTAGACAGGTTGAAGCAAGAGAGGGCTAGCGATGACAACACACTTGTTGTTCATCTGCATGCCGTACGAATATACTTGTGTTCTTGGTTTATCTACTCAACCATGGTACTGTTATTGCCTGCTCCTTGATCACTCTCATTTATAGCATACGTGGCTGCAAGCATTATATGACAACCTTTTTTAGCTCATCATTAGTTTAATGCCCAGATTAAAACAATCTCCTAATTCTCATTTTTTGCTTCCTTTTAGACCTTCCCCTGATGCTCTAATAGCTTGCAACATATATGAATCTTAATCTCTGTTAGCTTGTTTCTTAGTCAAACGCTTATTATTGGATAATCTTTGAATTTATTAAATTATTATGAAATGAGAAAACCCAAAATTTCAAGTCTAGACATATTAAAATTGTTTTAATATAATGTTGTGTTATCCTCTACCCCAACCTCAAGCTGATGCTTTACCACATATGTCTCTTCATCTCGGCCCAATTCAGTGTTTGGCAGTGCAAATCTAAGACTCTTAGTACTTTTATATATTGAAAATAAATAAATAAATACATACGCATACATAGACTTGTCAATATGGATCACCCCGGCCAGCTCTATCCTAACTCTTGTAGGCCGAAAAAATATGAATCAAGTTGGGTCAGCCTATTTTTTATATGGGCTATGTAATCCTCAACCCAGCCCATCCCTTGCTAGCCCATTGGTTGGATTGGGTCAACTTATTTCTTTTTTTTTAATTATTTTTATAATTTTAGTTAATAAATTTTCTATTAATAAAATTATTTTATGATTTAATTCATAAAATTAAAACTATTAATTTGATAAGTAAAGATTAAACACATTAAAATATATAAAATAAGTAATATTATTGATAATTAAATGATTAATTTTATATAATTAAATATATTAAATTATTAAATTAATTAAAATTATGAATTTTTTTTCTCATTGGGTTGTCCCGCCCCAACTCACCCCAACCCACTAATTTAGTGGGCTAGCCCATCTAGGCCCGATTTAAATATGGATCTAAATTTTCATGGCCCAACCCACCTCATATTTAATGAAAAATGGGTTGACCCAATGGGCCAGGCCCATTTTGACAAGTATACGCATACCTATATATATATATATATATATATATATATATATTAACTTTTATTTGATGTAAAATTTTACATGTAAATTATAATATATTATCTTATTTATTTAATATCTAATATATTTTGTTATTACATGTGTTGCAAGTGAATACTTAACTTTTTATTTATTTTTCAATAATAATTATAGATGAATATAAATATTTTTAAAAGTATAATATTTGAAATATAAATAACACAAATTTTGTATTCTTAATCTATAAATTATTCAATACTTTTAGAAAAATATTTATAGTGAAAGTAATTCAATGCAATTAGAATTTTTATTTATAAATTAGATGAATCTTATTAATATTTACAATAAATTTTTTTTAAAATAGTAATTTAAAAAATTCAGACTTTATCTCATTTAGTAATTTTGCTTACTTCTTCATTTAAATTTCAATATTTATTTGATATTATTACGTACAATTGTAGATATTATTTATATAATAATTCAAAATTATTTCAAATGATAAATAGTAATTTATAAATATATAAATAAAATATAAAAAAGTTTTTCAATATTCGTACTTTTTATAAATATATATATGGTCAAAAGACCTATCTAATCTCTGTACTCTTCAATTTTGTCTAATTTAACCCTGTACTCAAAATTATAGCATTTAGTCCCTTGATCTTGAAAATTTCTCCAATTTAGTTCCTTATCTTAACGGCCTCTAATTTTACTATTAAAGGGGATGATGTCAACGCTAACGTGGCATGCCATGTGGCACCGATGGGATGACGTGGTAATGTCATGTGGCATTAATATGCTGACATGGTAATGCTACGTAGCAAATCAAAACAATTTTCAAAATAAAAAATTTTGTCATGTCATCGAGATTAAATTGAATAAAAATATATAGTACATGGATTAAATTGAATAAAATTGAGATGTTGAGGGATTAAATTAAAAAAAATATTTTAAAAATACAAATATTTAAGTAGATTATTGACATAGTTATTAATAAGTAAAATATTTACGTGTAAAAGATTTATAGTGTTAAAAAATATATATAAATATTTTCTTACTTAATTATTTGATTTTAGAATATGTATATTAATTTATCTTTTTTTTTAAAAAAAATTAAGTTTGAATTCTATTTCTATAAAAAAATTTTGAAACAATTTAATGCTTACAGTCAAATTTAAATGAATAACTTGCATTGCGTTATGATAAAATAATATAAAATAACTAATTAAATTTTTTATTTATAATAATATAAAATTTTAAAATTTTAAAATTTATTTAACTTAGTTTTTAACTTGAAATGAACTCAAATTAGCATAATAGGTTGATTTAATTTTTTTCTTTTAAGAATATGAAGAACGGAGATATGGATTTAGCGATTATTATAAAAATAATTTATCGTTCTAACTTACTTAATTTGGACATGACAAATCTCTTACTACAACCATAGAATCTGAACTCCACCATTTCAATTATTTATTTATTTTTTATGTTTTCATTTTGTTTAATATTTCAAGTTATATTTTTCAAGTTGAAATCATATATTAAAGATTACATTTATGGTTAATAAAGTTAATAAAAATGTAAATATTTGTACCATTTTATTTTATTAATAAATTTTTTGTAAATTCAAATTAATAATTTAAATTTAAATTTAGCAAAATTTGATTGTGGCATTTGAACTTAAATAAAAAATTTTTATAAGAAACTTTGAGTAAATTTAAATAAAAGGTAAATTGGGTAAGAGTTGAATAATTTCAAAAAAATAGGTATTTATAAATTGTAAAAGTTGTAACTAAATCAACTTATTTTGCTATTTTTAGTTCAGCTCAAGTTAAAAATTAAGTTAAATAAATTTCAAATTTTTATTCTATTATAAATAGAAGAAAAAATTATTTAATTATTTTATATTATTTTATTATAACGTAATATAAGTTATTCGTCTAAATTTGACTTTAAATATAAAATTTTTTCAAAATTTTTTTTATAGAAGAAGAATTCAAACTTAATTTTTATAAAAAAGATAAATTAATGTAAATATTCTATAATCAAATAGTCAAGTAAGAAAAAATATATATATATTTTAATATCATAAATCTTTTATACTTAAATATTTAGCTTATTAATAAGTATATCAACAATATACTTAAAGATTTATATTTTAATTTTTTTTTCAATTTAGTCCCTTAACATCTCAATTTTATTCAATTTAGTCCCTATATTATATATTTTTATTTAATTTAATCTTTATGTCATGGTAGAATTTTTTATTTTAAATTTTTTTAATCTACCATATCATCACATCGGTGTCATGTGGCATGTCATGTTATTAAAATATGTCACGTTAACACTTATGTCATAGCTAACGTTATCCCTTGTGGCGGTAAAATTATATGTCGTTAGGAAAAAAAACTAAATTGAATCAATTTTCAAAATCAATAAATTAAATTACTTTAATTTGAGTATATGGATTAAATTAAATAAAATTAAGAAATATAAAAAATATATATATCTTTTGACTATATATATATATAAATAAATATTAATAAAAAAAGTGTTTATAGGAGTTTGAGTGAGTTTGGGCCGAACTTAGCTCAGTCCACACATGACGAGATAGCTCAAGCGTGTCATAGGTCAAGTTATTTACTATATTAATATGATAAATTGCATTTATATCCAATGTGATTTTGTATTTTTTTTTTTGAAGAACACTATATAAAAAGTATAAGCATCCAAAAGTATGGTCTTAAAAAAAATTAACTATAAGCATCCAAAATTGGATCAATTGCACAAAAATAAGAGAAGATGTACTTGATTGAGTTTAAATTTTACTAGTGGCTACAAACCCACATCTAATATGAGGTTAGACTTAATTTTTTTTTATTTCATATTATTTCTAAGTCGTTTGATTTTAGATAAAATTATTTAAAATTTATACTTTAATGAACATATTTTTTTTGGTCAGAAAATAATGATTGGCTGTGAAGCTGATACCCTCACCAAGAGGTAGGGGCTCCACTCTTCCCTAGTTGGTGAAAACAATTATTCCAGGAGATAAAATAATTAAAAGAGAGATGCCACGTGGCTGGACTCTTTCTGTCGTTACCCTACGGATGTGGTCCCCACTTCGAGCCACGCGTTTCCCGTATTTTTGCCCGTCAAGTGCGTGTCACGTGGGCCTACCCTTCCCTCCCTATTTTTATTTGTTGCCCATTTATTTTTCCAGGGCCCCTCGCCCTCCGATAACGTCACCTGCAGGCTCTAGTCACGTTACGTGCACTCGCTTTTTTAACTGGCAACTGTCTCTTCACCGGTTTCCTGCTCCTAGTCAAGTCAAGTAAATGCCCTGACCATGAAAGTCAAGGGAAAATTGCATCCTAAAAGAGCTTTATTTCCATTTAGAGTGTGTTTCTCGTTGTCTGATTCATATAATAATATTTTATATTATTTGATTTAATTAAATAAAATTAAAATATTTTATAATTAAATTTAATTAATTTTAAATAATAAAATTATTATTCATTACGAATTCAAATAAGATTTGAATTTTATCATAAGATAAAGATAATAGTTTTAAAGTGTTCCTTGATTATATTATATATTATTTTTATTTATAAATTTTTATAATTAATATAATAATTACTGTAATTTATTAATTATCTTAAAAATGATTTTAAAATTTAATATAATTTTTTTTATCTAAAACTCACTTTAATTTATTAATTTAATTTTTTGTTAATGATATATATAAAATTAATTTCAAATTTAGTTTAATCAGATATTCATATATAAAAAATAACTAGTACCTTACTTTTTAATGTCTTTATTTATAGATAGACAAGTAAAATAGGTTTAAAGAAGGATGTTAATGAGAAAATTTAGATAAACCACTTGTTTGAGATAAAATATTGTAAGAAGGTTGGGTTGATCTTTTAAGTCAAGGGCTTGGAATTCTCCTTTGCATAAATGTGTACATGTATAAGATAATAAAAAATAATAAAAAAGAAGCACGTGAGATCATCCATTCTTTGTACCTTTTCTCTTTTCATACATAAAAAGTAAATATAAATATTAATAAATAAAAGAAAGGGGAGGATGGTTGAGTTTGAACAGAATCTATGATTTCTTTTCTTTTATTAATCCAAAGAAAAGAAAAGAAATAATAAAAACCCAAAAATAAAGAGAGGATAAAGAGGAACAAAAAGTACTGACAAGATTGAAACAGTCCACGTGTCGGTAAAAGCAGTAGGTGGATAAAACCTAGAATCCTAACAGTCGGTGACGCGATCAGAGCTTAACTCTCAGAGTTTAAATAGACAAACCTCTTTTCTTAACCACTGTTTACTGAGAACTGCAGAGGAACTTCTCAAACTAGACTAGATTGACTCTCTCTCTCTCTCTCTCTCTCTCTTCTCGATATTCTTTTTCATTGTACTCTCAAAAGAGAAAGGCATCCCCAAAATCTAGGGTTTTTGTTTTTGGTCTTCTCGGTTATCCGGTAAGTGTCTTTGTCAATTTCCTTTTTTTTTTTATCGGTTTATTAAATTCAGATTGTTTTCGGTTGTGTCTTTTTCTTTGTAATTTTTCTAAAGTGGAATTGCAATTTTTCGTTTTTTTTTTGGGGTTTTGATAACTGGGGGTTTTTTTCTTGTGGTTTGAAATTTCTTTTTTGGGTAGAATTTGTATATATATATATATATATATATATATATATATATATATATATTGGGAATCAGGTATTTGTGGTTTGAAAATTTTGAGGTCTTGACTGTGGAATTTGATGAATTGAGGTGATCTTTAGTTTGGGGATTTTGGGCTTTGTCGGACTAGAAGAGAAATGGTATTTCCTTTTTAAAAATTTAAAATTATCAATTCCATGCAGAACAGGAAATAAGACTCTTGAATTACTATACTTTATAACATTAACATTAGGATGAATTACTGTTAGAAACTTTACTTTCTAACATTAGGAGGAAACTTCAAAGAGACAAGGAAAGAGCTTTGCTGAGACATCAACATAATTCTGTAACTATTTTAATATACTGGAAAGCAGGAAAAGTGACAAGACTTGGTAGATATAAATGTTAGGGAAGAACAGTGATTTAGAAAATTTGATTTTATTAATAAGAAAACTCCAATACTCGATTCATTTTTGGGTCAGTTGTGCTGGTTTTGTTTCATCTGATTGACTATAGTGATAAGACAAGTAGCAAAAATAAGGACAAAATGTATTAGTTTAGCCTATTAGTAAATTAATCAATTATTATGGGATTTGTTTATGTGTGTGCTCAAAGTTTTATGGTTATTGCTTTCATTTCTCTTCTTAAAGCAAATTGTGCTTTATTACTCTGGTGAAGGTGGGAATCTCTTTTTCTACTTTTTATGAGGTTCTCTTTTCATTTTCCTCTATCCGCTTAAAGGAAAGACTTCTAGTATTAAGACATTTTGAGCTGGTTCTCTGTTAAATGTGATCATAACTATGGTTTGTTTTCTTTGATGCCATTACATCAGAGAGTAATTGGAATTTACATTTTCCAGAAACCAAATGCCATGTTTGTATGTTTGGTATATTTTGTGGTAAGTTTGATTGGATGTGTATTTGTCGTGATGTTAAATTCGATTACTTTTATCTCTGGCATTCAACAATTACAACCGTACTTTTTCTTTTGGTTGGGAGCCGGGGTAAAGAAGGGTTTTCTTTCAGTTGCGTGATAAAACATTTAATTGTATAAAAATAATGTGTTAAGCTCTATTTTCTTCATTTTTGGGGCAGAGAATAAAAAATTGACAGTCATTTGAGGGTATTGGGAGGAATGCAGTCCAAGTCTGAAGGTGGAAGTCGATTAGAACCTGATCTGCATGGTGTTCCTCCAACTGCAGTTTATTCTGAACCTTGGTGGCGTAATATTGGTTATAGTGCCATCTCCCCAGGAGTGAGAGGAGGAAATACATCAAATTCATCTTCAATGGAATGCCCTAATGGTTCAGAGTCAAATGATGGGCAGTCCCTTTCCAATGGTGGGGTAAATGAGGAGGATGATGGTAATAAAGAAACACAAACCACTGCGTCCTCCCGGTCAGGTACTTCGCATAATTATTCTAGTAATATCTGCAGGCAATAATTACTAAAACAATGTTATGAATATAAATGGGTTTAGTCTCGTTGAAGCTTGCTGGTGTGCCTTATTCTTCTTCATTTCATGAATTTTGAGACTGAAGATGGATCTATAGGTTATTTAAGTAGATATTGTTCTAGGTTCTGTTTACTACTATTTCATGCAAACCTTAGGGTCTTTTCAAATGTGTTTGGAGTATTTAACATACAGATCTAAGTATTTAGTTAAACATTCAGTAGTTTCCTGAAGCCTGGAAAACTGGTATTTGACCCATTTTTCAAAGCTTATGTGAAAACTGGAAATAGTTATGGAAACCTAGCTCAAGAATTTGGTCTCTATTGACTAGTATAATAGATATGCTAAGCCTTGCTAATAATGTTTTTCCATGGCCAGTTTGGAGCTTTAGTTGCCTAGCATGTTGATCATTTACTGGCTCTTACTGATTATGCCTTTCATCCAACGGTTATTGGTTCGGCTGCTAATGGTTTTTCCCCTGTTCATTTTCAGTTGGAAATGGTGGACAAGAACATCACAATTTGCAGCATGTTGCATCTACTATGCCTGCTATGCATGACGAATGCCTCACACAGCCTCCTCAGCTTGAGCTTGTCGGTCATTCAATTGTAAGTGTCTCGGGCTCAAGATTCTCTGACGTATACAGTTAGAGGTCTCATAGTTACAGAACTTGCTATGGAAGGATTCCTAGCTTTCCTCCAATCCTTTTGCAGGCATGCGCAGCAAATCCTTATCAAGATCCATTTTATGGTGGAATGATGGCAGCTTATGGACATCAACCTTTGGTATGGAAGCTTAGTCATTTCTATCTATATGATCAAGTCAAGATGCTTTCTTATATTATAGTTTGATTGTTGTAACTATTTAAGTTTTATCTTGAAGTTGTGCTGCTGGTAGATTTGTTTCTTATCTTTTGTATGAAATCATTCTCATGCTACATCAAAGTTAGACTGATGCCTCAAAATTGATTGCAGTTTTAGCTGGTGATTAAAGTGTGAAATTTGTCATAAGTAAAAGAATGACCTATATTAATGTCATTCCATTTGATAAAATTTCAGTCTAAGAATATATATATATTTTTTTACTTGGTTTGAGTAGCAAAGGAATTCAACAGGATTGCAGTTAACTCACTTTTCAGCGTGTTTGTACATATATTCTTCTACTCCTAGATGGTTCAAACCCTTTCTTACGATCCAAAGGAGGGATCATTCTTGCATCTACCTTGATAATTTTTTTTTTTCAATCCACAATATTTTATGGGAGTGGCTATTAAAATTGACCAGGAGCTATTCGAGGTCCTTTCTTTAATTTGGTGTTTGAGGAAGGGAAAACGTTTTTTGCAGATGGGATATATTCTTCTACTCCTAGATGGTTCAAACCCTTTCTTATGATCCAAAGGAGAGATCATTCTTGCATCTACCTTGATAATTTTTTTTTTCAATCCACAATATTTTATGGGAGTGGCTATTAAAATTGACCAGGAGCTATTCGAGGTCCTTTCTTTAATTTGGTGTTTGAGGAAGGGAAAACGTTTTTTGCAGATGGGACATCTGTTTTTACATAAGCAAACAAGAAGGATAACTAACAGACTTCTTCGCTAATGGTAAGTTTGACAGAAGAAATTGACTTTATCACTTGGTCATTTTAGTTGAAATCCTGTCTTTTGAGGAGGAAGCTAAGAAGACAGGATCCTAATCTTTTTATTCAAATTTGTCCAACAATGGTTGGTCTTTTCGGGTCTTTAAAGAAGGTATTGTGGCTCGAATTCACTCTAGTGAATGTGGAAGTTGTTTGTCTCAAATGCTTCAATAGGATAACTGGTGCGTTAGAGTCATTAAATCTGCTGGAATTTGAGTAGATTGTATATAGAGCAAGTTTTTACTTTCATATTACCTGAAGTGCAACTCATTGGTGTTCTGTAGAGGGTGTAGTATGCTGGTTTTCTTCTTTTGGTGGCATGTTAGATGTGTTTTAACTGTTATTCCTAGGATGCATTGCTTTGCTTCTGTTTAATTCTTTTTTCTGGAAATGTGTTCTGCCTTCCTAAGATAAAAAATCCTATGAAACACATGAAGCACGTGCATAATAGTCATTCAGTTGAATTTCAGAATGTAAATGTGTGCTAGTAAATGGTAGACATCAAACTCCGTGAATAACTTAAGAGGATCATATGATGACATGAATGTTAAAGAGATATATATTAAGTTGAATACCACTTCCAGCTTTAAATAAAGCAAATACAATTTATTTGATACTTAATTTCATATATACATAGAGACATATTTACATACATACATGCATGCATACAAAGAGACAAACATACCTATGCATACGTACAGACACACTTAGATGCATACATAGACACAAACACAAACACATATACATACACCTGCACACAGACGGACACACAACAGAAAAAGACTTATGAAATAATTAATTGGAATGAATCTGGCAATTGCCACTGCTCTATTGAGGCTAGGGGAAGGATGGATGTGTTAATTTTCGGGGGTTTTGGATTCTGGAAGAAAGCCTGAAAAAACTTGAAATCAAAGGTTTTTTTTTTTTTTCCTTTTTAACAAATAGAGCTAAACAACCTTGTTGAATATTCTAGCAAGATTTTACCTCATGCTGTGTTTTTTTACCTTGTGAAGGGGTATTTTACACAATCAACATACCTGAGCAAACTCTGCATGGTTTGTTTGACAAGTTTCTGCTTGGCCAAATGTCTCATATTTTTTATTAGCATTGCTTTAAGTAGCTGGGTTTGAATGGTTCAATTGTAGGATTTGTTGTTTCATTTACACTTTTCCTTAATTTCTGAAGTTATCTTCTAACCAACTCGACTGCAGGGGCTAGAAAATGAAAGTAAAGAAAAAAAGAGAAAAAAAAAGGAAGAGAGAGAACCAAATTGCTGAAGCTAAATGAAAACTGTATTATGTTTGAAGTTCACAAGTAGGTACTTGGAGACCCTATATTTGGTGCTAAATTATGTGATCTTTACGTAGTTGGACAGTTTTGCAAAGGAAGAGAGAGAACCAAATTGCTGAAACTAAATGAAAACTGTATTATGTCTGAAGTTCACAAGTAGGTACTTGGGGACCCTATATTTGGTGCTAAATTATGTGATGTTTACGCAGATGGACAGTTTTGCAAAGGAAGAGAGAGAATCAAATTGCTGAAACTAAATGAAAACTGTATTATGTTTGAAGTTCACAAGTAGGCACTTGGAGACCCTATATTTGGTGCTAAATTCGGTGATCTTTACTTAGATGGACAGTTTTGCAGGACAGTGATTTTGGGATGCTTACTGATTAGATGACTAGGGTAACATGCTTTTGAAATTCAAGTTCCTTTCCAATTCTTAATGGTTAGTAAATCAATGGTCCATGATACAAACTTTTGAATTTCCTCCTAACTACAGCAAGGAAAAAGTGGTTTGTGAAACATTGAAAAATGACTACCTAATGAACAATGTCATGTTTTTCTGTTGTACTTTGGAAGGATTTCCTTTTCTTATCTTTGATGAGTTGGTGGTTTCTTTCCATTTATTGCTCTGCCCTTTTTTCTTGCAATTCTTCCTTTCTTTTTGTGGACTAGATGTTTGGGGAATTGACATGGGATGCAAGTGAAAGGGGAAATCTGACCAAAGCATGATTTCTGTCATGTTTTTCCATTGTGCTTTGAAAGTTTTGCCTTTTCTTATCTTGATGAGTTGGTGGTTTCTTTCCACCCATTGCTTTACCCTTTTTTCTCGCTTTTCTTCATTTCTTTGTGTGGTCCTGGTGTTTTGGGAGTTGACATGGGATGCAAGGGAAAGGGAAAATCTGACTGAAGCATGATTTTCTTTATGTTAGCAGGCCTCAGTTACCAAGGCCACTTGCTCTTCTTCTGTTAGTTTATTTTTTATTTAACGTGATAGAATTTCTAAAGCAAGCCATGCATTACAGTAAGATTTTCATTTAAGAATTTATTTTTGAATGTTGACAGTCAAAACACGGTACACTTTCTAATAAATAAATGCTTGCAATGACCAGGGTTATCCTCCATTTGTTGGAATGCCTCATGCAAGAATGGCATTGCCCATTGAGATGGCACAAGAACCAGTTTATGTGAATGCTAAACAGTACCAGGGGATTCTTAGGCGAAGGCAGGCGCGTGCCAAAGCAGAACTTGAGAAGAAGGTTGTAAAAGTCCGAAAGGTAAACTTAAAACTGCATACTTGTTTAGTTGGTCAATTATACCCTACTGTCAGCAAAGATAACACCACATTATTGATTATTGCACATTAAACAAAAGATCTTTTTCAAATATTTTATTCCTTTTTGATATCTCACGTTGAATTGCTTGACTTTTAAGAGTTTGAATAGTCAGTAACTTGTTCTTTTTATTGTTAATGTGTTGTTCTACTGTGGTTTGAAATGCATGCCATCTGACCTTTATTGTTATAATGCCTCATCTCCATTATCCTACAGCCATACCTTCATGAATCTAGGCACCAGCATGCTATGCGTAGGGCAAGAGGTAGTGGGGGACGTTTTGCAAAGAAGTCAGATGCTGATACTTCAAGAAAGGGAACAGGTTCAGGTCCCGCCCTATCATCTCAATCCGCAAGTTCATCTGGCTCTGAGCCATTGCCAGCTGATTCTGCTGAGACCTGGAACTCCTCCCTCAGCCAGCAAGAAGCAAGAGGGTCCCAAGTGCATGACACCCATCATGTAAATGGCAGTGGTCATTATCAGAATAGAGGTGGTAGCATCTCCTCTAACCAGGCTTCACATAGGCCTCTTGCTATTCAGTGAATGGAGGACACCCGCTGAAAAGCTGAAGGGCATAACTCCAAACTGTTGTCCGTGGTCACATCTTGGCGATTTATTGTCAAGGCGGCAAATCATTCTTGGCTTTCCTCTTGTGCTTAGGTTGTGGATGGAAGGGGAGAAGGGATTGTATGGGACTCGACATCATTTTTGTCGTGTCACTGCTTTCATCATTTTCCCAAAAGGTGCATTTTTGTACAGATACTGTTTAAATAAACTCAAAATGTAGTTGTAGTTTGTGGGAAGGATTCCATAACAAGCAGATTGCCCTTCAGGTTTTCCGTTTCTTTTGAGTTACAGACGTTTCCTTTTACAAGTCTGTACGGTACCTGCTGCACTTTGTAGATTTTGGATTAGCGGTGTTAAGAGTGTTGCACTTTTGAACGTTAAGAATTTGTGAGCTTTGGTGATTAAACAGGGAAATGTGACCATCTTAGGTTATATCCACCTTATTGCAGACAATTTTCAGCCAGCTAAAATAAAAATAAATATTTTAATGGATATCATAATAGTTGTAAAATTGAATTGACTTAACAGCCCTAGAATTAGCGTGTTGTAACCTATATTTAAAAAGGCACAAATTTCATAACCAACAGCCTTTATTTTTCGGTTGATATTACACTCAATACTTTTGACAAAATCCAAAAGAGGCACTATAAACCATCTATCAAGCCTGACAAGATCTATCACATGGTATCATCCTGATGTTGATCAGTTTCCTCCGCAGAGTTCACCGTCTCGGTGGTTGCCTTGCTTTCATTTGAAAAATTGTTGCTATTTTCTGTGGCATTAACCACAGTCTGTTTCTCCATCATCCCGGACAGCGCCAGGCTTGGAGACCATTCCAGGACATCATCAATTATGTTTGACATCCGCTTCTGATACCTGCAAGAGTGATATAACGATCTTCAGACAAACGATTCCAAGAACATTGGCCCAGAAAAATTCTATAACCATTTACAATAATAATTGAAGACTACAAATGCCGCAATTCTTGACTGAGATTGAAGATGTTTTATGTTTTCCACCACCAAAATAGATACCTATACATGATAATAACCCAATTTATGCTGAGAACATTATCAAGCAAATGAACTCAAGATTTTCACAAACCATATCAGCCTTTTAAAGCAATAAGATGATTGAACTGCTATGGCAAAAAAAAAAAAAAAATCCTTTGTAAGTAAATATTTGAAGAAGAGCAGATTTGGAACTGACCTTGCTCTAGCAGCCTCATCAGGGGCATGGTGCCTCAGCAACAGTATGACCAACACAGCCACTATTGCATAGAATAGTCTTGCAGTCCATTTTGGTCGCTCTTCTTCATCTTTATTGGGCCACAAACGGAATAATTCTCGCAATGTTGCTTCCTCAGCAAGGATGTTAGGGAATAACCAAACACGCTTTCCAAGAATGATCCATATAACACCAAATATTGCAGCTCTCACTGGAAATTTTAAAATTTCCAAGAAAATAGTAAGAAGGAAAAGGCAAAACATGCAATTGACAAATGGTAAAGGCAGACCAAATACAGAAAGATAGAACTGGTGAGTTAAACTATAACTAATATTGATTACACGAATATAACCTAAGACAAACTCGGATCACAGTCAGGCATTTCAAATCGCTTACACATTCTAACTCAACAACTATAAGTGCATACATTAGGGGTTTAGCAATGCACTTCCACTTCTCCCCTACATTTGATCGAGAAGTGGGTTCTGGGTCCAACATATGTCTTTGGCTCGCTAGTTTACTTCCTTATGGCATTATGGGTAATATAGTTTAATACGAATCTTAGTGGAAAGTGAACCAATAGCAGGACGTTTCCTCTTCCTGTGTAGAGTGAGTCATACCCAGTTTGAATTTTACTATTGTTTTCAAAAGACCATAGTTCAGTATGTTTCCCATATCATATGCTATTGATATTTCAATTGACATTCTTTCAAGGAATATGACTAAGCATTTCCCCTAATAATCAATCACATCACCACACCTATGTCACCTCCCTCCCTCCTCTCCCCATGCAAATGCAGAAGAGAGAGACAGAGAGAACCGGGAAGATACAATCTCTACCAATTCTTAAGTTTTTATATTATCAGTGTTCAAGATAGATGTTTATATTGGCAAGACAGACATAACAAATCCACCAATTAGAACAGAAAGGCAGAACCTACATGCATGTCTGTGTTGTATGTGTAAGTGTGAGAGTGACTATCAATATAATTGCTTAAGTCAAGGGACATTATTAGACCAAAAGTTTAGTTTCGCCTCAACATTAGCCAAAATTTAAACCTGATTATATAATTGCACTAACATGAACCAGAACTGTGAGGATATGAAGTGTCTAACACCACAACCTTAGAATAAGCAGGATTCAGTGACTAAAAACAGGGGGTTAAACATAGAATAATCTTTATTTAGCAAACAAAGCCTTGAATGGACAGAAAAAAGGCCATGACGACAATAATAGCAACCTTGCTGAATAGGTTTGAAATTGTACCAAAAAAATTCCCAACACTAGTCACCAAGCCCAAAATAAAGTAACAACTATTGCTTTCTTCAGTCAGCATTGCCCAATTATATTTGTTCTATAACATGGTAAACCAAAGCAAATTTAGTTTTTAAAAGCATTAAAAGGCTTATGATCTAGTAAAAGAACTAATCAAATTATATAAGAAAAGGATCCAAGGGATATAACTATCAAATAACATCCAGAAAAAATGATCACAGAAAAACTTACAAAAAAGCAAGGAGAGGATAAGTAGAAGAACTCCCGCGCATGAGTAGAGTATTAGTAATTTGCATCGATGTGGATATACAGGAAACAAGCAAATTGCAAGTGTCAACACAGGCCAGAAAAATGAGAGAAGTGTTTGCCATAATGGCCGTCGTTTTACAAATGTCCATGCAAAAAAGGCATCAGTTTCAGAGAAAACTTGTTCCTGCAAAAAAAGTCAGAACATCGGTAAATAAAAAGACAGAGAAAGCATAAGCCAAATAGCCATAGCTAATTGCAAGAACAAATGAGAGGTTGTTTGAAATGCCAATGTTGTCATTCTGAAAGGCATAGATTTTAATTTTTCTAACAATAAAAAGAAGTTATGATGAAACAAAATGAATAATGCAAGTTCAACCAACCAATAAAAGTAAGTTACTTTAAGAGTTCATATGAAAAAAGGCATCAGAGCATCAAAGGCACTGAAATTAGGGAGAGGGAGGTGGGGAAGGGACTGTTAAAATGAACTTTGTAGGAAAGCAAATGATAGTGAATGACTATAAATATAACACTGGATGTCACAGAAAAGCTTCAAAGACTACATGAAACAAAAGTTGTCATCTTAATTTAGACCAAAAAAGGATCTAGTTAAAAATACTATGCCTCGGCACGTTAGAGACTTCAGGCTTGAGGAATGACTCAATAACATAGAACAAGTCCCTAGCTTCAAAAACATAAAAAACAAAATAATCCATAATAATAATATTTATAAAACGAAAGGTTCAAACAAGTGAGATCCTAGGGCACACCCTATGTACAAGTCTAGGCCTAAGGTATTTGCATTTAGTAATTGTAAAATCTGAAGACTTCTCCTGAAACAAATAAAAAAAAACAAAATAACAAAATAATGATATTTAAAAAAAAAAAACGAACGGGTGCATCATAGGGCAAATTACCTGTACAGGTAGTAATTGTGAAAAAATTAATCTTCGCTTTTATCAACAAGATAAACACACACACATGCACGCACGCACGCAAGCGCCAGCGCAAGCAAGCGCGCGTGCACACACACACACACAGTATCAGAAATTCAAGCGGCTACACCACCTAAAAGTGTAAGCAGTAAGTAACTTATCAAATATTTTAATGCTAAACAAGAAAAAGACTCACAGGGAAAATTTCTAAATGTGCAGGCCAGGTAGACAACTTTTTCTTCCCTGGACGAACAGTTTTCACCACACGGTCACAGCGCACCAAAAGATTTTTTTGTAACAAACTATTGGCAATATCTTCAATTTCTAGATTTCTATTTGACTCCAGCATTTCTTTAAGCTCCGGATGATTTTTCATAAAGCTTACAAAGTCCTTCCCTCTAAAATATTCGACACGAGTTTCCTGCAAGACAGCCCATCTAGACACCAAATCCTTATGGTCCCTCACCTTCTCAGCAAACAACTGAGACACATCCTTCTTGGCAGCTTGTTTCTGGGTAGAAAGGAAATGATAGAGAAATTAGAAAACAATAACATAAATAAGAAGTCATGAATTATGATCAACAATAAGAACTGGCTATTACATGCAAATTGAAACACAACTGACCCTAAGATTCATGACACAAAGATCAAAATCAAGCCTTAAAGGCAATACCATCATTTAGTCAGTATAATGTAAACTATGACTGAAAGTCATATTGACCACTAATCACAATACCATCATAGACAGTCAAGCACAATATGTTATGATGGACTTGTAAAGCATTAGTAAGTTACAATGCAAGTTTGTTTCGCCGTGGAAGCAACATTTCCTGAGTTTGTAGGGCCAACCAATCCATAACTAAGTCAACATTGTTTCCTCAATTTTTATTGTGAAATCACTACTTTAATTCTATCACGTCCTCTAAGTTGAGCCATTTCAGGAAAAAGAATCTATACTATGTCACTCAAACCCTTCAATTTTTTTGGTAAAAGTATAAACATAGGACATCTAAAACTGGAACATTCTAGGACAACATTACCACTCCGAATGCAATAAAAAACTTTTAGGCATATTTCAGACATCCAATTTCGGGCAGAGTCAGAGAATCTATCCTTTCTTCCCTTCTTTCCTTGCTAAAAATAATTAAACAGAACATTCAAAAAATAAAAAATAAATTTAAACTGAAAAAAAAAAAAGATCCCATAAAATTTCTTGTCCTCATACCCACTCTTCCCCCCTTCCCCCCCCCCCCCCCCCCCCCCCCCCAAAAAAAAAAAAAAAAAAAAAAAGAGTGTACTGCAGTAATTGAGCCGGTCCCAACAATTAATATGAATCAATTTCTACCTTTCATTTTTTTCCCTTTAGTTGTAATTCATATAAAATTAAAATTTTCTTTGTTCAAAATAGAATGATTGCGGTTCTTACAAAATTCATGACAGAAAAAATTCCGATCAAAAGCAAAAAAAAAAAATCTAAAAATGTCGATAAAAAAATTCGATAAATAAAAACCCTAGATCAGAGAAATGAAGGAAGGGCAAACCCTAGGAGGAGTGTCGACGCTGGGATCTCTGCTGCCGTTTTGTACGGAGGCCGAAGATCTTCGGGCTTTCTTCTTCTCTGCTCCGCCTGATTTCTTCATTTCCCTTCTCCTTTTCCTATATTTTTTTTTTTGGTTTTTTGGCCTCTATGCTTTTGTTGTTCTACGAACGTTTTCTCGCTTTCGCTTCAATTTTTTTTCCAAGTTTTCTTTCAGTTTTATTTTTTCGTTTCTGTTTCGTATCATGAATAAGGGAACGGTATTTCCCATTATACTGCACCACGATTCATTTTATTATGGTTGGTGACTTGAGTTTAATCCCTAGAGCCAATAGGATTTAGCCATGTCACCATCGTGATGACGTGGATTTTTTCTTTGTTCTCCTTGTAGAGAAGCAGTGATTAAAAAATCCGTAGGAACTATAATTCAACTCATTAATTTTATTAATTTATTTTTAATTATATTTTTAAAATTGTTCATGGAGCTCAAATATATTTACTAATTTTAAAATTTCATCTTATGATAACTTAAAATAAGATAAAAACCTATTTAATTATATCCACCCTGGAAAAAAAATTGTGTTGTACATAATTTTGATCCAGCGAAGAGTACACCTTTTCTTTTTTGGCCAAAATAGAAAAGAGAAGTGCATGTGCATCTCGATTTAATTTTTTGTCTTATAATTTGAAATAATCTTAAATTTTAATAATTATTTATAATGAGTATTTACTTTAATAGGAAGTGTATTTTGTTATGAATCTCACATTAGTAAGAGATGAGATATGCTTAGGTATATAAATATATATCTTCCACCACCTATCAATCATGTTTTTTGAATTGAAAACGTAAAATGTGATTTATAGACTTATTTAAACTTTATTTTTAGAACTTAAAGTCACATGACATTGAGCTTAAATTTCGACTCATGCTAAATGATATCAATACAGACTTAAGTTTTCATTGGTGTGAGGCTCCCATGAGAGATACATAGATTGAGATAAATCCGGATTAGTATAAGAGTCCCTTTCCTCTATGGGTAAAGAGCCCATGCAACACCCTTGTTGCACAATTGGGTTTTGGATATATAAACATTGATTTTTCACAGCCTATTAGGCATTTTTTTGGATTAAAAACGTGAATTCGTGATTTATAGACTTACTTAAACTCTATTTTCAAAGTTTAAAGCCATACAAAATTGGGTTTAAGTTTCGACTCGTGACAATTTCGTAATTTACTCAATGAGTGGATTTAAATATTCTGTTTTTTTAAAAGTGACAATTATGTGGGTTAAGTCATTTTCAAGTTGGGTATTTTGAGTAGAAAAAAATGTATGTTATTTTGGTTTTGAATATTTTGGGTTTTTATTATTTGAATTCGGCATTTGAATTATTTGAATTTGAATCATTTTAAGTTTAAATTTTCTTATTTATTAATAAAAAATATGATTAATAAATAATAATTTATTAACATTTGAATAATTTTTAATTAAAAATTACTTTGAATACATTATTAATTTTTTATATTAATTAATATAATTTTTAAGATAATTAATAATATTTAAATTAAATATTATTAATAAATAGCACCTCGACGAATACAAATCCTCTACCCCCTTTTAAGCCCCCATCCGCGCCTCATCTCTAAATTTTTGCCATCTGTCCTATCCTTTAATGGGATGTTAAAATAAAAGTATAAAAAATTTTAATGTCGACTGTTAACATTACTTTAAAATAAAAAAAAATTCTCATACTAGGTTTTTTTCCTGCTTGTTGCCAACTTCACTTTTACCTTGCTTTGGCTGCCTACTCCTCTTTTACTTCACTTTCACCTTTGCCGAGCTATTCATTTTCTATTTGATAGTAATCTTTCTTCTGTTCTACCTTTCTTCCCTTGGTGATGGATGCAGACACCAACCAACCGCTTACCTGCCAATAGTAATAATTCTTTAAAGTCTAGTCTTGGACGACCTCGAAACTATTGAGCAAGGGACCCTTTCTCTAGCTCCTCCTCCAGAAGCCCACGGAGCGGTGAAGGGAACAAGATTTCTCTCTCCGAAGAAAAGCGTTCCTTCATTCATCCCTGCAGGCGAACTGATCCAGTTGAAACATAAACTACATTTCTACCCTGTAGCCCGTACCTTTCCTAGTAATTTATTTGGAACCTATCTCATATCTATTGATGACTAAAACCTCCCTCCACTCTTGGGACAGGGTTCTTATTTCTATTCTGATTTTAAGTTTTTCTTTTTTAATTCTCAAGGTTTTCGACATTTTTTCTTTGGAGGTTTGTTCTATTAATTGTTAAGTCTTATTTTGGGATTTCTCGTAAAGAAGTTCAACCTTTGATTTTTTATAGCGTCGTGAAGCCAAGGAGTGATCTGTTTTGGAGGATGATTATGACTCGCCTGGAAGACAGTTTCCAGTAACAAAGGTAACCAATTGACTATGAATTTTGATGGCTTAACTTACTAGACAAAGTTTAGATATGGAAATTTTATGTTGATTTTTGACGTGTTGATTGCTATTTATTTGGAAGGACAAGCCAATTGATTATGTGTCTCCTTTAAGTTTGTTTTTCTTCTCTACTTGAGAAATTTAAGAAAGAAGAAAAATTGAATTTTGGATTTGAAACATAACCCAATCAAACTACCTAGTGGCTATTACTAGTATTAGCTTAAAATGATTGTTCTAGATTTTATTTATTGTTCTTTGTGCTTGAACATCCAGCTGAAGAAGAAAAATTCGGATAAACACTTCTAGTTTATGTTTTAACTCTGGAACTTTGAACACCTTGGCTTTTTGTTTGAGTTGTTATTCTAGAAAAAGTTCTAGCTTTAACTAATGGGGTTTTGAATTTAACATTCCCAAGCAAAACCTCTTGTTTGTTTAGCTGTTTTTTAGCGTATTATTGAAAAAATATTCCATGATATTCCTATTGCTGAAAATTCAATTCTTGGTCATCTTGCGTATTCTTTAAACTGTTCTGTTAATGAATGTTGAAAAGCTTACTAGAGAAAATGTTGCCACATTTGCAGGCATTAATTCTAAACTTTCTTACCAAAGTTACTTTGATATTATCTTATTAGGTAGTTAACTGTATTATTTTTATGGTTGCAAAAATATAGGTTTTACCTGAAAAGAATCAACTACGTGGCAAACTAACAAGCGAATATGGCGGCAGGATTCAAAAGTAGATTTACAATGCTAAGCTTCCCTTACTAGCTATAATGCAGGGCAAATAATTAGAAGTGCTCCTCAAGAATGGAGTGCCCCTTACCTTTCAAATGTTATGTGATGTTCAATAAACTCTTCAATCCCTGTTAATCAAGTAGCTTTTTTAGTTTTTGATTTTCTATATAGTTTTTTTTTTCATTATTAACTTGCAAGGACATGCTCAAAGATCATCAACTTCTGCAACTAAAAGCAAACCATCCCAAAAAAAACCCCTATTTCATGTAGCCCCCAAAAAATGTTGACAGAAAACTCACCTCAATTAGTAAATAAGAAAAAAAAAAAAAGAAGCAAACACTTTTTTTTATCATGTATTATCATCTGGATCTAGATGAAGACACTAGAAAGAATAGCGAGTTCAGCATCCCAACTTTCCAACCCAATAGAAGTAGAAGACTCCAAATTTATTCTTGATATCAAATAAAACAATATTTGGCATAATTCAAACTATATAGAACTTAACAAATATGAAAAACCAAAGTTTTATCTCAAAAGCAAAATAAATCACTTTTATCTTTCGCAAGTAAATTACAATAATATTTAAAACATGTTGGTGAAGTCATATCTTTTATCTATCTTTCTCATCTCCTTCCGAAGTTTCTCTTTGTGAAATAGGAACTTGTGGTATTTGAGTCTATACATATATAAATAAAAAATTAATTAAGTATTATAAACAAAAATAAAAAAAATATTTATTAAATATAAAAGGAATTACTTGTAGTAAATCCACCATGCTTGTGATAGTAGATTGATGGATGTCAACATGAGTTTGCTGTCAAATATTCAAATATGTAAGTGATACATAAAATATAAAATTTAATTTTACTATTATAATATTTTAATTACCTGGACAAATTGAAATGGTTGAGTACACTGATTGAATCCACTTGTAGCACTATGGTACAAAGTATGAGTAATTTGACTTGAATCCTATGAAATTATTAGAATGGATGTATGATTATATAGATTATAAGGAAATTATAATTATAAAATTAAATTAAAACATAATATAAAACGATATCAAAAAATTATTATCTTTACCTCTTGAACTAGTGGAGTCTCTACTAATTTATCAATTTGACATCTTTTCTTTCTTTTAGCTTTTACCAAAGCATTTTTCAGTCGATGAGATGATCTATCTCCTTTATTTTTAGGTTTACATTTGATTCCCTTGATTTTTTGGCCTTCTTTCTTATTATGCCCACTTTCGTCAAATTGACAAACCTATTTTCCATCATCGGAGCTTCGAGACTCTTCAATTAATAACTGCTTCAAAGCTGTCTCAACTTTGCTCAATGTCTTTTCTCCATCACTCATAGCCATATTAAATGATTGCTCACTCATTGCAGCTCTTGTTGCTAAATTAGAATACCATCGAAGCAAAACTTTGTAACGAGTACTTACATCTACTTTAAGATCATTTGATCTAGTGGATGTAGAAGAATTTACCACAACTCCAATCTTCGCTTCCTTGGTCCATCTTTTTAATATATATTGATCTGGAACTTGTTTAAAATTCTAAAAGGAAGGCACCTTAAAAGCATGAGCACATAAAATACCAAAAAATTCAAATTTCTTACAACTATAGCTTACTGTCGAATTTGATGAATCAAAGGTAACTGTATGATGACGAGGTTTTCTTGAAGGAATGACTTTGTAACTAGTAGTATTGCCAACGATTTTAGTTGTGTACAATTCACAATCCCAAGTAAGTCAAAGTTCATTAGAAAACATTTTAAAAACTGTTAAAGTATACACATTTGCTGCATGCTTTAATCTCTCTATTGGAACTAGCAAAGATGGCTTGCTCTGGCTGACTTTGTAGTATGCTTTCAACTCTTCATAGCGTCTATCAACTAGTAATCTATGTAAGTGTTGAAACAAACGTAATAAATCATAGTTATAACCAATGTAATTTTTTATTTGGTTATTCATACTCTCACTTCTTTGAGTAGTGGACACGTTAGCACAAAACGTTTGTCGTCCATAAACCAAAGCCCATTTCTCCTTCAATTCAAATTGTCTATGTAGCCAACTATTATCTTTTAAATTGTATTTTGCAAGCATATGATCCCATGCATTTAGAAAATCTTCCTCTTCATCATAATCATAAACACAACTACTAAAATCTTTTGCAAAATTGCTAAATCTCTCAAATGTATCACTAAGATGTTTCGCTGCATTTTGATACATATGTCACCCACATAAACGATTATATATTTTAGGCCATTGTGAAGCAAGTGCCTTCTCCATTGCAGAGTCTTGATCTGTAAGGATCGTCATTGGTTTTTTCCCTGACATTGCTTTCAAAAATGAATCAAATAACCACATAAAAGTATCACATGTTTCATCATATAATAATGCTGCACCAAATATAATACTTTGCTTATGATGATTAACACCAACAAATAATGCAAAAGGTCTACCCTCTTTATTTTTTTTATATGTTGTATCAAAACATACCACATCTCCAAAAGATTCATAATCTAATTTCATCCTACCATCTGTCCAGAAAATATTTGTGATGAGATCATCAAGATCAACTTGGATAGCATAAGAAAAATTAGGGTCATCATGTTGAATATTTTGTAGATACTTTAAGACACCACCAGTATCTCCAACTTTCATTGCTTCTGTTCTCCTAGAACGTAAGTAATTATTGTAGTCTGCAGGAATAAAACCAAGATTCTCGAGTCCACCAACTTTTCTTGCCAAAAACCCAACACTCTCCTTTGGTGCTATTCTAGAGCAATCAACAATTTCAAGTTCAATAGCTTGAAGGAGATTAATTGCCCTTTGAGATCTTAAAAACATACACTTACGCAGAAAAGCTAATGCATGTGTATGTTCTGCAACAAATTTAGTAACACGTAATTTATCATCATATCGTGAAACTTTTAATACAACTAAGCACCCAAATCTTGTTTCTGGACAATGACTTTTGACATTATCATCTCTTTTATCATTTCTTCGAGTTCCTTGGCAAGAACAACAAAAAACCCTATCTATCCAATTACCATATTTATCCTTATGTCATTTACTTCTTCGAATACTAAATCCAACTTCTTTGGTGTATCTGTTATAAAAATCATAAATATCTTGTTCTGTTTCAAATTCCATTCCAACTTTTGAAATAATTTCTTCCGACATATTTGCATGAGCTTAAATCATAATATTAGTATTATAATCAATCATGTTTGAACACTTATCTTGCTCAAGATTCTGCTCCTCCATTGGTTCAATCGATGGGAGAATATCATCTTCAGTAAATTTTAATCTTCGATACAATTGATCTTTATTAATTGTATTTGTAGTTTCTTTATTCATATCCTAAAAAATAAAAAATAAACAAATTTAGTTATCTTTTAAATTAACAGAAAAATCATACCTTTTTTTTCTACTATTTCATTCTATATGCTCAAACATTTATTAATTAAACATAATTAATGAAAAAATACATCAACTTTGAATTAAACAATACACACACACACACACACACACACACACATATATATATATATATATATATATATAAAGTTTAAAAAATATAAAAAAATCATAAATTAAAAAGTTAATGAAAAGAGAACCACCTACGATTAAATTTGATATCAATATGTTCATGAAAGAACCAAATACATAATGGAACATGAATAATTATGGATAAGACATAAAAAAAAAATTGAATGCCTTTCAAAAGAAATATATGAAAAACGTTATTTGCAAGCACAAAATTGAATAAAACACCATGTAATGAATCAATAAATATAAAATTAAAATATAAAGAATTAATAAAAAAAACTTAGAAAAAGTATCTCAACAAAGGTGAAAGTGAAGTAAAAGAAGAGTAGGCAGCCAAAACAAAGTAAAAGTGAACTCGGCAGCAAACAGGAAAAAAACCTAGCATGAGAATTTTTTTTTATTTTTAAAGTAACGTTAACAGTTGGTGTTAAAATTTTTGACACTGCCGTTTTAACATCCCATCAAAGGATAGGACAAATGGCAAAAATTTAGAGAGGAGGCACGGATGGGGGCACAAAAGGGAGCAGAGGATTTCTATCCGTTGATCGATGCCTACTTGCTCTTTTTTCTCTCCTTGATTTTTTTTCTTTTTTTTTTATTTTTTTATTTTAAAAATAAAAAATTTGTCAAAAATAAAAATGATGTAACACATTCTTATTGATTATTTTTTTACAGTAAGTCACTTGTTTGACTAACTTCATTAATTAAAGTATAAACTGTTTAATATATAGTTAAACAATTTTTTTTTTTATATTTCTAGCTTTGAGTATATCAATATTAATAATAAATACATTGGGACTTGTAAAATATGCATTCGCCCGTATACATGAGCAAAGACCAAAACTAGGGCAATTCAAGTATTAATTAAGATATGATGAATCAGTTAATTTGTCAAAAATAAATAAATAAAGAATTGTAGTTGCCAAATGCGAAGCAAGCAATGGCATCCAAAGATAATTAGGAAAAGACAATTATAGCCCTTCGGGAGTTTTATCCTGAAATTAAGTCATTCAAGTGGCTATGGTTTAATTCCGCTTCCATCGCCAACATTAAAAATGTTGTCTCTCCATTTTTGCTTGCCTCAAAGCAAGCATCCATCCTCATTTCCTCCACTCTCTCTTTCCACCCCCAAGCATTCAACACCTACATCTCAATGGATTGAACATGGTGGGAATTATAGCAATGCCAAGAAAAGAACAAAGTTATCATCTTCTTGGATTATTCCTGCGGTGGACAATGATTCACAGCAGTTTGAGGTAGACCCAGAAAAGGCTAAAGAAGCCCTTCAAAAGCTTGACCAGCAGCTGCAAACCCTCTCAAAGAAACAAGTTAGCACTCCTAAGATTAGAGGCATGCTCCTTTCTCCCTCTCTGCTGCTTTTTATTTTTACAAGTAATAAATGAGCTTAGCTGTGCTAGCTATAACTCATACAATCCAAAAGAAGCGTGAGCAAAATTGGATTTAAAATGCAAAAAGTGATGCCATGGCATAAGTTCCTTTACCTTCTTTCGCAATTTGTTCCTTCAATTACATTCCCTTACTCGTCCAAGTAGTGAAATTCTGACTACATAATGTCTATATATAGGCCTTCGATGTCTTACTTTGAGCTGTGAAAATCTTATATTAAGGATGAAGCAAAGCTGTGTTATCAGTTAAACTGTTTGTGAAGGCAAAACGAACAGGTTCGGGGTTTAATTGCCCCAATATCAATGTAAATTCCTAAGACCATTTAGTGGATGTACTAATTAATTGGTGTTTGATCCAACATGTTGAATCGGCTATAATTAAAAGATTCAATATTAGGTCATATTCTCATTTCTACGAGCTATATACTGGAAATAAGATGTACTACAGTACTAGTTACATACATATTTACCAGCATATATACAAACAAAGGGTCTTGACAATAACATTGGTTTTTTTTATTTAACTGAATGCAGCTTCAGATGTGAAACTTGCAAGAGACAAAGGGGTAGAGGATACCCCAGAAATTTCAGGGTCTTTCCTAGCAAATTTAACTGCTGTTCTGCTTATTTTAACAATCTTTTACAATGTCTTATTTTACGCGGTGATAAAGCCATCCATAGACGGACCTGATGATCAGTCAGCTCCTCAACCTAGCCAGCCAAAGTGAGTCAAGAGGTGCAGCAGTTTTGCAGTAGTTGCAACCATTGATATACCACAAGTTTGCTTTCAGTGCGGATTCAATTGATGTTGGTTAGAGCTTAATATTAAGAGCAAATTTTTGTTCATGTAGTTGAAACTCAAAGTGTATTTTGGCCAATGTATCCGGAAAGCAAAATGCAAAGAAAGAAATATGTGAAACTTGAAGCGTATTTGTTGTAAGAACAAAAGCTGAAAATAAGGGGGAAACCATAGTTAAAATCAACGAGAGAAGTGCAAGATAAGCCAATCCAGGCAGTTAACAATTGAGCATAAGAAAATGCTTTAATCAAAGGACTCCTCCAAGTTTCCTTCAAAACTCAGAGCTGCTGCTTACCTGTGAGACTCAAGCATTTACCTTACAATTTCTAAGATTACAATCTTTTAAGAAATATTGACGCCTCTTCACCCTTGATTGGATCCTTAATTTCCCAGCGTCTTGATTTGTTTGACTCTTGGCATTCCTGCACTATAAGAGAACATGTACATGTGTGGGTTCCTGGATTGCAATATGCATGCATTTATTATTACTAAGAAGATTTGGCATATATAATTGTAATTAATGAAAATGCTCAAATGATGATGTTATTATACTACATCATTATGTATTATCATTTCAACATCACATTACATAAAATTACAAGTATTATTAATTTGATCAATTATTAATTATAAAAATTTATTTGATGTAAAATAAAAATATAAAAATTTAATTAAATAAAATAAAATAAAAAATAAAAATTGATTTAAATTTTTATAAATAATTTAATTTTTATGAAAACAGTTGCAGCTTTCTGTTTCCAAAACGCCGAGGCAATCGATGGGCCAACGGTAGTTCACGAGTAACCGCTGTGTCAATACAAAATATGAAAATAATATAATTGCTAAAAAGGATAAAATAAAATGGGCCAGAGTTGGGTCATTTGGTCCAGATTTTGATGCCTCGTAAAAGTAAAGACCTTTCGTCAAGAGTCAAGCACGACCTCTCCCACTCCCTCAGAACCAACACCAACCTCTCTCTCGGTCTCATAGACAGCTTCCTCTACTTGTCGTTACATACGTATACGGAAACTGGACCACTCAACATGAAATGGAGTAAGAGTTGTTATTAATTTTTTTTATTTAAGTGCTATTGATCAGTTGTTAAATTCATTTTATTCGGTGAGATTTTAAGTTCTTTTAAAGAATAATAATCTATTCAGTGAATTTTAAAATTGAGTTTGAAAGTATAATTTTGTATAAAAAAAGATTAACACCCGTGACTCTCGTTTCATGAATAATATCATTTAATCATGTCTTATTCTATTTAGACCTTAATCTTTAATTTTATTTTTACGTTTTTTTAATTATTGTTTATTTATTTTATTTTTTTATTAATATCTTAAAGTTTATTATTCGATTTCACAGATGTGATGTACACATGATGTAATTATAAAATACATGATACAAATCTCGATAAATGTCAAATAAAAATCTTTTATTGAGAATGTAAAAGAATGTAATGAGAACTCAAGTGGTTTTTTTTTTTTAAATTCCTGTTGCATTTGGTTCTATCTTTTGGCTTTAGAATTCTTAAGAGTCTAATAGCTATGTCTTGGACTTGATGCCAATCCATGCCTTATCAGCTCTGTAGTTGTGTCAATTTGATATCAAGTCTTATATGTACATCAATTTCAAGCCTAAAATGCTTTATATAGATGATTAACTCATCAAACCATGTTAAATTTGAGCTTAATCCAACAAGCAGAGATTCATGTTTCCATTTTCAGTACTTGCATCATACTGGGGAGTTGATAATGAGTCTTCAAGTAACTATTTTATTTTTGCTGTATTCGATTATTGCCCATTCTCCTTCGCTACCAACTATTTCAACTTCTGGATTATGTGTATTTGTTTTCCTCTGTTTTTGGATTTGTAAAACTTAGTTACTCATTCTGAATCTTTTAAGCCATGTCATATGTAGCACATGATATTTCTGCTGGGATTTCTGTTCTTTTGCCCCCATCAGAGTGGAGAAGCAGCAGGCTTGACAATGCCTGTAAAATATCCATTATAAGTTGTCAACTGAGACCTCTTTAGTCGCCCTGCAACCATACAAGTACAACTGCTAATGATGTGTCTGAACTCCGAATGTACACCTGATCGCATCCGTTTCATTGTTTTGAGATTGACTGACTATTAGATAATAAATAGTGCAAGCAAATTGGTTAAAGAAGCCATTCTTCAACTTAGGCTGGGTTGGGGAGATGTTGGCCTACTTAAAAATATGTGGAGGAGAAGAGGTGTACTAATCTTTACATAGTCAAAAAACAAAGGATTAGGATCTTTTAGCTATTCGGGCTGCCCTGTGTAAACCCAAAATTGGAAGAATAACACTATATTCTTTTGGGAAAAAGGAAAATTCGGATTCATGCATACACCTTCTATTTAATTAAGTGGAAATTCTTGAACGTAACTTTTGAACATTTGAGCATAATCTCACCACACCACTTTATAGTGCAAGAATTGGAACATCCTTTCCGAAATTTTAATTAAAAGAATGATATTCCTTTTATATCTTATTTTGTTATAAACAAAAAATTAATCCTATTTGGACTGCAGTAGCATTAGCTAGCGTCCGATTTCTAGAGCATTTTTCTGGAGTAAAACAGATGTCCTACCTCTCTACCATTCACAATCTGGCAAAGCAAGGACCACATCTTTATAAATTAGGCAATCCGTTCCTTTAATTATGATAAATTACTAATCTTGTTAACTCAAATTGTCCAAGCATCAACGTTATACACGTTTAGTGAACCCAAATGTGAAACGTAGTATATATTTAAAATAGAAAAAAAATTTAAATGACTAAGTAATAAATACATGAATCATCTTATTTAAAAATGTAGATTCCAATCTATTAAATAGTAAGCAATTTAGATTTTTTCTTAAATGGTTCTAGATAGTATTTGGATAGTAAAATTAATAGGGTTCAAATACTGTTTCAATATAATCGTAACTAAAAACTGTCTATTAAAAATAACTTATGTTTATGTTTTTTCTTCTTTTTATATAACAATTACTCTTTATTTTTGTCTATATGGGCACATAGTGAAACCCACGAAGGCACAACTTGTGTAGCATGTTTTTTCCATACCATTTTCTTCCTATTTGTCTAATCCACTATCTTCCATGCTATATCCAATCTCGAAAGAATTTATTAGTGTGAGAATCTAAGACTTGGATTTGTAATATGATTCATTAGGATTTATAAAGAAAAAAAAGTGGGTGTAGAGTTCCATTATAATCACCTCTTTCAAGCATGGTATGTGTACCATACTACATATTTTTCCCCAATTTATATCATTGAATCCAAGAGAAACTTGTCATGATATCCACTAGAGTTTTATAACCTTTGATGATTCTCAAGCCACTTTTGGCTTTTGTTGTTTCTTCTTTGACTTTTTTTGATCATGGGTGAGAGAGAGTTTGAGACTTTTTAGATGAGGAGACAGCATTTGTAACTTTTGCACTAAATCGGTTGAAATACACAAGCCTCTCTCAAAAAAGGAATTAGGAAAGAATAAAGACAAACCCTTCATTGTTAATGGGGTTAGTTAACAGTTACCTTCATCTAATCATCACTTAATTTTTATTCAACCTAACTTCTTTCTTTTGTTTTCTTTTACATATTAAACTCCTTTTTTTATATTTTAATTTTTATTTGATTTTATGCTTTAATTTTTAATAAAAAAAAAAAACCCAAGGCCCCTCTTTTTCTCTTCCAAAAAACCCTCTCTTACTCTGTAAGAGTTTATCTGTAAAAGAGAGAGAGAAAAAAAAAAGAGTTAGATTGATATGGTACTGTGGTCAGATAAAGTTAACTGCTGACTAATCTCATTAATAGTCAAAAGGGTAAAATGGTGCTTTCATATAAGAGAAAGTTGTGTTCTTTTCTAATTTCTTTGTATATTTTCACTATTGCTAAATTAAAATTAAAGTTCAAAGAAGAATAATGATTTTTGACTCTTAAAAGGAGAAGTCAGTTACAAGCAAACGACATTGGAATGATGATCAATTAAATTTCAAACTTATAAAAAAATTTTCTTAAAAAAAGAAAAAAATTGTCAACTCCAATTATCCTTCAATTTTTTTACATACAGTTCACAATAATTAAAGAATGAAACCCTAACATGAAGATGAACCTGAGCACAAAAAGGTCCAAAGAAAGGTGTCAAACTTTGACCAGCTTTGGACCTCACCAATGTTCTTGGGTTTGGATTAATCTAAATGTTGCATTATAAAAGTGTCTTGATTTATGATCTAATCATCCCTAATTATAAGTGGGTTTAAGCTCTAATCACCCTCTAAATTTCAACTTGGTAAGTGTATCCCTTCACCTATCTTCTTCTTCTTGTTTTCTTTTTTTTTTTTTCAAAAATACAAAATATTTTCAGCTAAAACCTTTTCAAGTACTTTTATTTGCATTTCTATTTTTTTAGCAAACATTTAGAAAGCTTTATTAATGAATTGGAAATAATAATAAAATAAATAAAGAAAAGCAAAAATAGAAACAAAAATTTTTATTATACCTTTTTCTATTTTGAGGTTTGTTTGGGTAATTTTTGGAAGAAAATAATTATAGGAAAAAGGGGGAGAAAGGAGAGAAGGGTTCTTGTTCTATCTGTCTGTCTTCCATGGTTGAATCAAGAGAGAAAAGAAAGAAAGAAAAGAGTAAATTTTGATTTTATTTTTCTTTTAACAAAATAAGAAAAGAGAGAGAGATGTTTCAGAGAGAGGAAGTCTTTGCAAGAAGAGAGCTTTGACTTCTCTCTCTCTCTCTCTCTCTCTCTCTCTCTTATCATCTCTTTAAGCATTTTTTCTCACACATTGAATTGTCTTCCTTCCACATTTCACCCAGAATATATATAAAAAAAAAAAACTTTTCGTTTTCTCTGTAGTGAAAGAAGTTTCATTTCCGAAACCCTTGTGGGTTTTCCTCAGGTTCTTTTCTCAGCGCTCAAATTGCAAAAAGAAAACAAAAGGTTGGTTAGTTTAAATTTCTTCCCTTAATTTGCAATACATATGTTGTCTTAGTTTAAGGTGCTCCATTGCTTAGACAGATTTTCTGGGTAATTTTTGTTTCTTGTTGGAGGGGTTTGTTTCTGTCTGTAAAATACCTTTCAAAGTTTAAATCTTCCAACTTTCTAGGAAGTTGTTCTTTTTTTTTTTTCCTCATTTTTTGGGACTACTTTTGGTGTATATTTTGCCAAAAAAAACCCTTTTTTCTTGAACGTTATTTGATGTTGTGGATCTAAGATTTTAATTTTGACTTATTAACTGTATGGTTGCCTCACAAGTTTTTGAGCTTGATTCCTTACTTTATCTGTGTTGCTTATGG